>NC_057799.1:507597147-507604675 GCF_018294505.1 Triticum aestivum
AAAAAATCGAATGCAACTACACAAGAACTAGTTTGTAACTGTCGTTCGGAATCAGTTTTGCGTAGTGTTAACTGAAATATGGATATCTGACTCATACGGAGTCCGTTTTGGCTCCACAAGTAGTCAAAAAATTTGTGACGACCAGATGCTTCAAAGGAATCTTTCATAGGGAACTTTTGGAGAACTTTTCTTAAGGAGTTCGTTCAGAAACTTGTATAGAAACATTCTTAATGAGCACTCGACAAACGCATTTCGAGAACATACACAAAGTCCCAGCTATGGACCTAGTGCATCATCATAATTGAGGTCTCTCGCATTTCCCTACATGTAATTGGATCTCAGATGGAGATGTTTAGTGAAGTCTAATGGAAAAAATCGAATGCAACTACACAAGAACTAGTTTGTAACTGTCGTACGGAATCAGTTTTGCACAGTGTTAACTGAAACATGGATATCTGACTCATACGGAGTCCGTTTTGGCTCCACAAGTAGTCAAAACATTTGTGACGACCAGATGCTTCAAAGGATTCATTCATATGGAACTTTTGGAGAAATTTTATTAAGGAGTTCATTCAGAAACTTGTATAGAAACTTTCTTAATGAGCACTCGACAAGCGCATTTCGAGAACATACACAAAGTCCCAGCTATGGACCTAGTGCATCCTCATAACCGAGGTCTCTTGCATTTCCCTACAAGTAATTGGATCTCATATGGAGATGTTTAGTGAAGTAGAATGGAAAAAAGTGAATGCAACTACAGAAGGACTAGTCTGTAACTGTCGTTCGGAATCAGTTTTGCGCAGTGTTAACTGAAACAAGGATATCTGACTCATACGGAGTGCGTTTTGGCTCCACAAGTAGTCAAAAAGTTTGTGAAGACCAGATGCTTCAAAGGATTCTTTCATATGGAACTTTTGGAGAACTTTTCTTAAGGAGTTCGTTCAGAAACTTGTATAGAATCTTTCTTAATGAGCACTCGACAAACGCATTTCGAGAACATACACAAAGTCCCAGCTATGGACCTAGTGCATCATCATAACCGAGGTCTCCTGCATTTCTCTACAAGTAATTGGATCTCATATGGAGATGTTTAGTGAAGTATAATCGAAAAAATCAAATGCAACTACACAAGAACTAGTCTGTAACTGCCATTCGGAATCAGTTTTGCGCAGTGTTAACTGAAACATGGATATCTGACTCATACGGAGTCCGTTTTGACTCCAGAAGTAGTCAAAACGTTTGTGACGACTAGATGCTTCAAAGGATTCTTTCATAGGGAACTTCTAGCGAAATTTTCTTCAGGAGTTCGTTCAGAAACTTGTATAGAAACTTTCTTAATGAGCACTCGACAAAGGCATTTCGAGAACATACACAAAGTCCCAGCTATGGACCTAGTGCATCATCATAACCGAGGTCTCTTGCATTTCCCTACAAGTAATTGGATCTCATATGGGGATGTTTAGTGAAGTAGAATGGAAAAAATCGAATGCAACTACACACGAACTAGTCTGTAACTGTCGTTCGGAATCAGTTTTGCGCACTATTAACTGAAACAGGGATAACTGACTCATACGGAGTCCGTTTTGGCTCCACAAGTAGTCAAAACGTTTGTGACGACCAGATGCTTCAAAGGATTCTTTCATAGGGAACTTTTGGAGAACTTTTCTTAAGGAGTTCGTTCAGAAACTTGTATAGAAACTTTGTTAACGAGCACTTGGCAAACGCATTTCGAGAACATACTCAAAGTCCCAGCTATGGACCTAGTGCATCATCATAAACGAGGTCTCTAGCATTTCCCTACAAGTAATTGGATCTCATATGGAGATGTTTAGTGAAGTAGAATGGAGAAAATCGAATGCAACTACACAAGAACTAGTCGGTACCTGTCGTTCGGAATTAGTTTTGCATAGTGTTAACTGAAACATGGATATCTGACTCATACGGAGTCCGTTTTGGCTCCACAAGTAGTCAAAACGATTGTGAGGACCAGATGCTTCAAAGGATTCTTTCATAGGGAACTTTTGGATTACTTTTCTTAAGGAGTTCGTTCAGAAACTTGTGTAGAATTTCTTAATGGGCACTCGACAAACGCATTCCGAGAACATACACAAAGTCCAAGCTATGGACATAGTGCATCATTGTAACCGAGGTCTCTTGCATTTCCCTACAAGTAATTGGATCTCATATGGATATGTTTAGTGAAGTAGAATGGAAAAAATCGAATGCAACTACACAAGAACTAGTCTGTAACTGTCGTTCGGAATCTGTTTTGCACAGTGTTAACTGAAACATGGATATCTGACCCATACGGAGTCCGTTTTGGCTCCACAAGTAGTCAAAACGTTTGTGACGACCAGATGCTTCAAAGGATTCTTTCATAGGGAACGTTTGGAGAACTTTTCTTAAGGAGTTCGTTCAGAAACTTGTATAGAAACTATCTTAATGAGCACTCGACAAACGCATTTCGAGAACATACACAAAGTCCCAGCTATGGACCTAGTGCATCATCATAACCGAGGTCTTTTGCATTTCCCAGCAAGTAATTGGATCTCATATGGAGATGTTTAGTGAAGTAGAATGGAAAAAATCGAATGCAACTACACAAGAACTAGTTTGTAACTGTCGTTCGGAATCAGTTTTGCGTAGTGTTAACTGAAATATGGATATCTGACTCATACGGAGTCCGTTTTGGCTCCACAAGTAGTCAAAACGTTTGTGACGGCTAGATGATTCAAAGGATTCTTTCATAGGGAACTTTTGGAGAACTTTTCTTAAGGAGTTCGTTCAGAAACTTGTATAGAAACTTTCTTAATGAGCACTCGACAAACGCAATTGGAGAACATACACAAAGTCCCAGCTATGAACCTAGTGCATCATCATAACCGAGGTCTCTTGCATTTCCCAACAAGTAAGTGGATCTCATATGGAGATGTTTAGTGAAGTAGAATGGATAAAATCAAATGCAACTACACAAGAACTAGTCCGTAACTGTCGTTCGGAATCAGTTTTGCACAGTGTTAACTGAAACATGGATATCTGACTCATACGGAGTCCGTTTTGGCTCCACAAGTAGTCAAAACATTTGTGACGACCAAATGCTTCAAAGGATTCGTTCATATTGAACTTTTGGAGAACTTTTATTAAGGAGTTCATTCAGAAACTTGTATAGAAACATTCTTAATGAGCACTCGACAAGCGCATTTCGAGAACATACACAAAGTCCCAGCTATGGACCTAGTGCATCCTCATAACCGAGGTCTCTTGCATTTCCCTACAAGTAATTGGATCTCATATGGAGATGTTTAGTGAAGTATAATGGAAAAAAGTGAATACAACTACAGAAGGACTAGTCTGTAACTGTCGTTCGGAATCAGTTTTGCGCAGTGTTAACTGAAACAAGGATACCTGACTCATACGGAGTCCGTTTTGGCTCCACAAGTAGTCAAAAAGTTTTCAAAGACCAGATGCTTCAAAGGATTCTTTCATATGGAACTTTTGGAGAACTTTTCTTAAGGAGTTCATTGAGAAACTTGTATAGAATCTTTCTTAATGAGCACTCGACAAACGCATTTCGAGAACATACACAAAGTCCCAGCTATGGACCTAGTGCATCATCATAACCGAGGTCTCCTGCATTTCGCTACAAGTAATTGGATCTCATATGGAGATGTTTAGTGAAGTATAATCGAAAAAATCAAATGCAACTACACAAGAACTAGTCTGTAACTGTTGTTCGGAATCAGTTTTGCGCAGTGTTAACTGAAACATGGATATCTGACTCATACAGAGTCCGTTTTGACTCCAGAAGTAGTCAAAACGTTTGTGACGACTAGATGCTTCAAAGGATTCTTTCATAGGGAACTTCTAGAGAAATTTTCTTCAGGAGTTCGTTCAGAAACTTGTATAGAAACTTTCTTAATGAGCACTCGACAAAGGCATTTCGAGAACATACACAAAGTCCCAGCTATGGACCTAGTGCATCATCATAACCGAGGTCTCTTGCATTTCCCTACAAGTAATTGGATCTCATATGGGGATGTTTAGTGAAGTAGAATGGAAAAAATCGAATGCAACTACACACGAACTAGTCTGTAACTGTCGTTCGGAATCAGTTTTGCGCACTGTTAACTGAAACATGGATATCTGACTCATACGAAGTCCGTTTTGGCTCCACAAGTAGTCAAAACGTTTGTGACGACCAGATGCTTCAAAGGATTCTTTCATAGGGAACTTTTGGAGAACTTTTCTGAAGGAGTTCGTTCAGAACTTGTGTAGAAACTTTGTTAACGAGCACTTGGCAAACGCATTTCGAGAACATACTCAAAGTCCCAGCTATGGACCTAGTGCATCATCATAACCGAGGTCTCCTGCATTTCCCTACAAGTAATTGGATCTCATATGGAGATGTTTAGTGAAGTAGAATGGAGAAAATCGAATGCAACTACACAAGAACTAGTCTGTATCTGTCGTTCGGAATCAGTTTTGCATAGTGTTAACTGAAACATGGATATCTGACTCATACGGAGTCTGTTTTGGCTCGACAAGTAGTCAAAACGATTGTCAGGACCAGATGCTTCAAAGGATTCTTTCATAGGGAACTTTTGGATTACTTTTCTTAAGGAGTTCGTTCAGAAACTTGTGTAGAATTTCTTAATGGGCACTCGACAAACGCATTCCGAGAACATACACAAAGTCCCACCTATGGACCTAGTGGATCGGCATAACCGAGGTCTCTGGCATTTCCCAACAAGTAATTGGATCTCATATGGAGATGTTTAATGAAGTATAATGGAAAAAATCGACTGCAACTACACAAGAACTAGTCTGTAACTGTCGTTCGGAATCAGTTTTGCGCGGTGTTAACTGAAACATGGATATCTGACTCATACGGAGTCTGTTTTGGCTCCACAAGTAGTAAAAACGTTTGTGATGACCAGATGCTTCAAAGGATTCTTTCATAGGGAACTTTTGGAGAACTTTTCTTAAGGAGTTCGTTTAGAAACTTGTATAGAAACTTTCTTAATGAGCACTCGACAAAGGCAATTCGAGAACATACACAAAGTCCCAGCTATGGACCTAGTGCATCATCATAACCGAGGTCTCTTGCATTTCCCTGCAAGTAATTGGATCTCATATGGAGATGTTTAGTGAAGTATAATGCAAAAAATCGAATGCAACTACACAAGAACTAGTTCGTAACTGCCGTTCGGAATCAGTTTTGCGCAGTATTAACTGAAACATGGATATCTGACTCATACGGAGTCCGTTTTGGCTCCACAAGTAGTCAAAACGTTTGTGACGACCAGATGCTTCAAAGGATTCTTTCATAGGGAACTTTTGGAGAACTTTTCTTCAGAAGTTCGTTCAGATACTTGTATAGAAACTTTCTTAATGAGCACTCGACAAACGCATTTTGAGGACATACACAAAGTCCCAGCTATTGACCTAGTGCATCATCATAACTGAGGTCTCTTGCATTTCTCAACAAGTAATTGGATCTCATATGGAGATGTTTAGTGAAGTAGAATGGAAAAAATCGAATGCAACTACACAAGAACTAGTCTGTAACTGTCGTTCGGAATCAGTTTTGCGTACTGTTAACTGAAACATGGATATCTGACTCATACGGAGTCCGTTTTGGCTCCACAAGTAGTCAAAACGTTTGTGACGACTAGATGATTCAAAGAATTCTTTCATAGGGAACTTTTGGAGAACTTTTCTTAAGGAGTTCGTTCAGAAACTTGTATAGAAACTTTCTTAATGAGCACTCGACAAACGCAATTGGAGAACATACACAAAGTCCCAGCTATGAACCTAGGGCATCATCATAACCGAGGTCTCTTGCATTTCCCAACAAGTAATTGGATCTCATATGGAGATGTTTAGTGAAGTAGAATGGAAAAAATCGAATGCAACTACACAAGAACTAGTCTGTAACTGTCGTTCGGAATCAGTTTTGCGCAGTGTTAACTAAAACATGGATATCTGACTCATACGGAGTCCGTTTTGGCGCCACAAATAGTCAAAACGTTTGTCACAACCAGATGCTTCAAAGGATTCTTTCATAGGGAACTTTTGGAGAACTTTTCTTAAGAAGTTCGTTCAGAAACTTGTATAGAAACTTTCTTAATGAGCACTCGACAAACGCATTTCGAGAACATACACAAAGTCCCAGCTATGGACATAGTGCATCATCATAACCGAGGTCTCTTGCATTTCCCAACAAGTAATTGGATCTCATATGGAGATGTTTAGTGAAGTACAATTGAAAAAATCGAATGCAACTACACAAGAACTAGTCTGTAACTGTTGTTCGGAATCAGTTTTGCGCAGTGTTAACTGAAACATGGATATCTGACTCATACGGAGTCCGTTTTGGCTCCAAAAGTAGTCCAAACGTTTGTGAGGACCAGATGCTTCAAATGATTCTTTCATATGGAACTTTTGGAGAACTTTTTTGAAGTAATTTGCGCAGAAACTTGTATAAAAACTTTCTTAATGGGCACTCGACAAACGCATTCCGAGAACATACACAAAGTCCCAGCTATGGACCTAGTGCATCATCATAACCGAGGTCTCTTGAATTTCCCTACAAGTAATTAGATCTCATATTGAAATGTTTAGTGAAGTCTAATGGAAAAAAATCGAATGCAACTACACAAGAACTAGTTTGTAACTGCCGTTCGGAATCGGTTTTGCGCAGTGTTAACTGAAACATGGATATCTGACTCATACGGATTCCGTTTTGGCTCCACAAGTAGTCAAAACGTTTCTGATGACCAGATGCTTCAAAGGATTCTTTCATAGGGAACTTTTGGAGAACTTTTCTTAAGGAGTTCGTTCGGAAACTTGTATAGAAACTTTCTTAATGGGCACTCGACAAACGCATTCCGATAACATACACAATGTCCCAGCTATGGACCTAGTGGATCGGCATAACCGAAGTCTCTGGCATTTCCCAACAAGTAATTGGATCTCATATGGAGATGTTTAATGAAGTATAATGGAAAAAATCGAATGCAACTACACAAGAACTAGTCTGTAACTGTCGTTCGGAATCAGTTTTGCGTAGTCTTAACTGAAACATGGATATCTGACTCATACGGAGTCCGTTTTGGCTCCACAAGTAGTCAAAACATTTGTGACGACCAGATGCTTCAAAGGATTCTTTCATAGGGAACTTTTGGAGAAACTTTCTTAAGGAGTTCGTTCAGAAACTTGTATAGAAACTTTTTTAATGAGCACTCGACAAACGCATTTCGAGAACATACACAAAGTCCCGGCTATGGACCTAGTGCATCATCATAACCGAGGTCTCTTGCATTTCCCTGCAAGTAATTGGATCTCATATGGAGATGTTTACTGAAGTATAATGCAAAAAATCGAATGCAACTACACAAGAACTAGTCCGTAACTGCCGTTCGGAATCAGTTTTGCGCAGTATTAACTGAAACATGGATATCTGACTCATACGGAGTCCGTTTTGGCTCCACAAGTAGTCAAAACGTTTGTGACGACCAGATGCTTC
>NC_057799.1:507605137-507607219 GCF_018294505.1 Triticum aestivum
CATAGGGAACTTTTGGAGAACTTTTCTTCAGAAGTTCGTTCAGATACTTGTATAGAAACTTTCTTAATGAGCACTCGACAAACGCATTTCGAGAACATACACAAAGTCCCAGCTATGGACCTAGTGCATCATCATAACCGAGGTCTTTTGCATTTCCCAACAAGTAATTGGATCTCATATGGAGATGTTTAATGAAGTATAATGGAAAAAATCGAATGCAACTACACAAGAACTAGTCTGTAACTGTCGTTCGGAATCAGTTTTGCGCGGTGTTAACTGAAACATGGATATCTGACTCATACGGAGTCTGTTTTGGCTCCACAAGTAGTAAAAACGTTTGTGATGACCAGATGCTTCAAAGGATTCTTTCATAGGGAACTTTTGGAGAACTTTTCTTAAGGAGTTCGTTCAGAAACTTGTATAGAAACTTTCTTAATGAGCACTCGACAAAGGCAATTCGAGAACATACACAAAGTCCCAGCTATGGACCTAGTGCATCATCATAACCGAGGTCTCTTGCATTTCCCTGCAAGTAATTGGATCTCATATGGAGATGTTTAGTGAAGTATAATGCAAAAAATCGAATGCAACTACACAAGAACTAGTCCGTAACTGCCGTT
Source organism: Triticum aestivum (assembly GCF_018294505.1). Classification (NCBI taxonomy): domain Eukaryota; kingdom Viridiplantae; phylum Streptophyta; class Magnoliopsida; order Poales; family Poaceae; genus Triticum; species Triticum aestivum. Next base: position 507,605,758 of record NC_057799.1, read on the forward strand.
CGGAATCAGTTTTGCGCAGTATTAACTCTAACATGGATATCTGACTCATACGGAGTCCGTTTTGGCTCCACAAGTAGTCAAAACGTTTGTGACGACCAGATGCTTGAAAGGATTCTTTCATAGGGAACTTTTGGAGAACTTTTCTTCAGAAGTTCGTTCAGATACTTGTATAGAAACTTTCTTAATGACCACTCGACAAACGCATTTCGAGAACATACACAAAGTCCCAGCTATGGACCTAGTGCATCATCATAACCGAGGTCTCTTGCATTTCCCAACAAGTAATTGGATCTCATATGGAGATGTTTAATGAAGTATAATGGAAAAAATCGAATGCAACTACACAAGAACTAGTGTGTAACTGTCGTTCGGAATCAGTTTTGCGTAGTCTTAACTGAAACATGGATATCTGACTCATACGGAGTCCGTTTTGGCTCCACAAGTAGTCAAAACATTTGTGACGACCAGATGCTTCAAAGGATTCTTTCATAGGGAACTTTTGGAGAAATTTTCTTAAGGAGTTCGCTCAGAAACTTGTATAGAAACTTTTTTAATGAGCACTCGACAAACGCATTTCAAGAACATACACAAAGTCCCGGCTATGGACCTAGTGCATCATCATAACCAAGGTCTCTTGCATTTCCCTGCAAGTAATTGGATCTCATATGGAGATGTTTAGTGAAGTATAATGCAAAAAATCGAATGCAACTACACAAGAACTAGTCCGTAACTGCCGTTCGGAATCAGTTTTGCGCAGTATTAACTGAAACATGGATATCTGACTCATACGGAGTCCGTTTTGGCTCCACAAGTAGTCAAAACGTTTGTGACGACCAGATGCTTCAAAGGATTCTTTCATAGGGAACTTTTGGAGAACTTTTCTTCAGAAGTTCGTTCAGATACTTGTATAGAAACTTTCTTAATGAGCACTCGACAAACGCATTTCGAGAACATACACAAAGTCCCAGCTATGGACCTAGTGCATCATCATAACCGAGGTCTTTTGCATTTCCCAACAAGTAATTGGATCTCATATGGAGATGTTTAATGAAGTATAATGGAAAAAATCGAATGCAACTACACAAGAACTAGTCTGTAACTGTCGTTCGGAATCAGTTTTGCGCGGTGTTAACTGAAACATGGATATCTGACTCATACGGAGTCTGTTTTGGCTCCACAAGTAGTAAAAACGTTTGTGATGACCAGATGCTTCAAAGGATTCTTTCATAGGGAACTTTTGGAGAACTTTTCTTAAGGAGTTCGTTCAGAAACTTGTATAGAAACTTTCTTAATGAGCACTCGACAAAGGCAATTCGAGAACATACACAAAGTCCCAGCTATGGACCTAGTGCATCATCATAACCGAGGTCTCTTGCATTTCCCTGCAAGTAATTGGATCTCATATGGAGATGTTTAGTGAAGTATAATGCAAAAAATCGAATGCAACTACACAAGAACTAGT
>NC_057799.1:507607229-507626752 GCF_018294505.1 Triticum aestivum
CATAGGGAACTTTTGGAGAACTTTTCTTCAGAAGTTCGTTCAGATACTTGTATAGAAACTTTCTTAATGAGCACTCGACAAACGCATTTCGAGAACATACACAAAGTCCCAGCTATGGACCTAGTGCATCATCATAACCGAGGTCTTTTGCATTTCCCAACAAGTAATTGGATCTCATATGGAGATGTTTAGTGAAGTAGATTGGAAAAATCGAATGCAACTACACAAGAACTAGTATGTAACTGTCGTTCGGAATCAGTTTTGCGTACTGTTAACTGAAACATGGATATCTGACTCATACGGAGTCCGTTTTGGCTCCACAAGTAGTCAAAACGTTTGTGACGACTAGATGATTCAAAGGATTCTTTCATAGGGAACTTTTGGAGAACTTTTCTTAAGGAGTTCGTTCAGAAACTTGTATAGAAACTTTCTTAATGAGCACTTGACAAACGCAATTGGAGAACATACACAAAGTCCCAGCTATGAACCTAGTGCATCATCATAACCGAGGTCTCTTGCATTTCCCAACAAGTAATTGGATCTCATATGGAGATGTTTAGTGAAGTAGAATGGAAAAAATCGAATGCGACTACACAAGAACTAGTCTGTAACTGTCGTTCGGAATCAGTTTTGCGCAGTGTTAACTAAAACATGGATATCTGACTCATACGGAGTCCGTTTTGGCTCCACAAATAGTCAAAACGTTTGTCACAACCAGATGCTTCAAAGGATTCTTTCATAGGGAACTTTTGGAGAACTTTTCTTCAGGAGTTCGTTCAGAAACTTGTATAGAAACTTTCTTAATGAGCACTCGACAAACGCATTTCGAGAACATACACAAATTCCCAGCTATGGACATAGTGCATCATCATAACCGAGGTCTCTTGCATTTCCCAACAAGTAATTGGATCTCATATGGAGATGTTTAGTGAAGTACAATGGAAAAAATCGAATGCAACTACACAAGAACTAGTCTGTAACTGTTGTTCGGAATCAGTTTTGCGCAGTGTTAACTGAAACATGGATATCTGACTCATACGGAGTCCATTTTAGCTCCAAAAGTAGTCCAAACGTTTGTGAGGACCAGATGCTTCAAATGATTCTTTCATATGGAAGTTTTGGAGAACTTTTTTTAAGTAGTTTGCGCAGAAACTTGTATAGAAACTTTCTTAATGGGCACTCGACAAACGCATTCCGAGAACATACACAAAGTCCCAGCTATGGACCTAGTGCATCATCATAACCGAGGTCTCTTGAATTTCCCTACAAGTAATTGGATCTCATATTGAAATGTTTAGTGAATTCTAATGGAAAAAAATCGAATGCAACTACACAAGAACTAGTCTGTAACTGCCGTTCGGAATCGGTTTTGCGCAGTGTTAACTGAAACATGGATATCTGACTCATACGGAGTCCGTTTTGGCTCCACAAGTAGTCAAAACGTTTCTGATGACCAGATGCTTCAAAGGATTCTTTCATAGGGAACTTTTGGAGAACTTTTCTTAAGGAGTTCGTTCGGAAACTTGTATAGAAACTTTCTTAATGGCCACTCGACAAACGCATTCCGATAACATACACAAAGTCCCAGCTGTGGACCTAGTGCATCATCATAACCGAGGTCTCTTGCATTTCCCAACAAGTAATTGGATCTCATATGGAGATGTTTAATGAAGTATAATGGAAAAAATCGAATGCAACTACACAAGAACTAGTGTGTAACTGTCGTTCGGAATCAGTTTTGCGTAGTCTTAACTGAAACATGGATATCTGACTCATACGGAGTCCGTTTTGGCTCCACAAGTAGTCAAAACATTTGTGACGACCAGATGCTTCAAAGGATTCTTTCATAGGGAACTTTTGGAGAAATTTTCTTAAGGAGTTCGTTCAGAAACTTGTATAGAAACTTTTTAATGAGCACTCGACAAACGCATTTCGAGAACATACACAAAGTCCCGGCTATGGACCTAGTGTTGGGGATCGTAGCAGAATTTTAAAATTTCCTACGCATCACCAAGATCCATCTATGGAGTATACTGGCAACGAGGGGAAAGGAGTGCATCTACATACGCTTGTAGATCGCGAGCGGAAGCGTTCCAATGAACGGGGTTGATGGAGTCGTACTCGTCGTGATCCAAATCACCGATGACCGAGTGCCGAACGGACGACACGTCCGCTTTCAACACACGTACGGAGCAGTGACGTCTCCTCCTTCTTGATCCAGCAAGGGGGAAGGAGAGGTTGATGGAGATCCAGCAGCACGACGGCGTGGTGGTGGAAGCAGCGGGGATCTCGGCAGGGCTTCGCCAAGCTTTTGCGAGAGGGAGAGGTGTTGCAGGGGCAGAGGGAGGCGCCAGGGGCTGTTGTGCTGCTGCCCTCCCTCCACCCCACTATATGTAGGGACCCCTGGGGGGCGCTGGCCCTGGGAGATCAGATCTCCAAGGGGGGGCGGCGGCCAAGGGGGAAGGGGGGTTGGCTTCCCCCCCAAGCCAAGTGGGGCACCCCCACCCCTAGGGTTTCCAACCCTAGGCACAGGGGGAGGCCCAAGGGGGGCGCCCCAGCCCACTAAGGGCTGGTTCCCTTCCCACTTCAGCCCATGGGGCCCTCCGGGATAGGTGGCCCCACCCGATGGACCCCCGGGACCCTTCCGGTGGTCCCGGTACAATACCGATAACCCCCGAAACTTTCCCGGTGGCCGAAATTGGACTTCCCATATATAATTCTTCACCTCCGGACCATTCCGGAACTCCTCGTGACGTCCGGGATCTCATCCGGGACTCCGAACAACTTTCAGGTTTCCGCATACTAATATCTCTTCAACCCTAGCGTCACCGAACCTTAAGTGTGTAGACCCTACGGGTTCGGGAGACATGCAGACATGACCGAGACGCCTCTGCGGTCAATAACCAACAGCGGGATCTGGATACCCATGTTGGCTCCCACATGTTCCACGAAGATCTTATCGGATGAACCACTATGTCGAGGATTCAATCAATCCCGTATACAATTCCCATTGTCAATCGGTATGTTACTTGCCCGAGATTCGATCGTCGGTATCCCAATACCTTGTTCAATCTCGTTACCGGCAAGTCACTTTACTCGTACCGTAATGCATGATCCCGTGGCTAACTCCTTAGTCACATTGAGCTCATTATGATGATGCATTACCGAGTGGGCCCAGAGATACCTCTCCGTCATACGGAGTGACAAATCCCAGTCTTGATCCGTGTCAACCCAACAAACACTTTCAGAGATACCCGTAGTGTACCTTTATAGTCACCCAGTTACGTTGTGACGTTTGGCACACCCAAAGCACTCCTACGGTATCCGGGAGTTACATGATCTCATGGTCTAAGGAAAAGATACTTGACATTGGAAAAGCTCTAGCAAACGAACTACACGATCTTTTATGCTATGCTTAGGATTGGGTCTTGTCCATCACATCATTCTCCTAATGATGTGATCCCGTTATCAACGACATCCAATGTCCATGGTCAGGAAACCGTAACCATCTATTAATCAACGAGCTAGTCAACTAGAGGCTTACTAGGGACATGGTGTTGTCTATGTATCCACACATGTATCTGAGTTTCCTATCAATACAATTCTAGCATGGATAATAAACGATTATCATGAACAAGGAAATATAATAATAACCAATTTATTATTGCCTCTAGGGCATATTTCCAACAGTCTCCCACTTGCACTAGAGTCAATAATCTAGTTCACATCACCATGTGATTAACACTCACAGGTCACATCACCATGTGACCAACATCCAAAGAGTTTACTAGAGTCAACAATCTAGTTCACATCACTATGTGATCACCACTCAATGAGTTCTGGTTTGATCATGTTATGCTTGTGAGAGAGGTTATTATTCAACGGGTCTGAACCTTTTAGATCCGTGTGTGCTTTACGAATATCTATGTCATCTTGTGGATGCTACCACGCGCTACTTGGAGCCATTTTTTTTGAGGCAGATTCTTCAAAGGATTCTTTCATAGGGAACTTTTGGAGAACTTTTCTTAAGGAGTTCGTTCAGAAACTTCTATAGAAACTTTCTTAATGAGCACTCGACAAACGCATTTCGAGAACATACACAAAGTCCCAGCTGTGGACATAGTGCATCATCATAACCGAGGTCTCTTGCATTTCCTTTCAAGTAATTGGATCTCATACGGAGATGTTTAGTGAAGTAGAATGGACAAAATTTAATGCAACTGCACAAGAACTAGTCTGTAACTATCGTTCGGAATCAGTTTTGCGCAGTGTTAACTGAAACATGGATATCTGCCTCATACGGACTCCGTTTTGGCTCCACAAGTAGTCAAAACGTTTGTGACGACCAGATGCTTCGAAGGATTCTTTAATAGGGAACTATTGGAGAGCTTTTCTTAAGGAGTTCATTCAGAAACATGTATAGAAACTTTCTTAATGAGCACTTGACAAACGCATTTCGAGAACATACACAAAGTACCAGCTATGGACCTAGTGCATCATCATAACTGAGGTCTCTTCCATTCCCCTACAAGTAATTGGATCTCATATGGAGATAATTAGTGAATTATAATGGAAAAAATCGAATGCAACTACACAAGAACTAGTTTGTAACTGTCGTTCGGAATCAATTTTGCGTAGTGTTAACTGAAACATGGATATCTGACTCATACGTACTCTGTTTTGGCTCCACAAGCAGTCCAAACGTTTGTGACGACTAGACGCTTCAAAGGATTCTTTCATAGGGAACTTTTGGAAAACTTTTCTAAAGGAGTTTGTTCAAAAACTTGTATACAAACTTTCTTAATGAGCACTCGACAAACGCATTTCGGGAACATACACAAAGTCCCAACTATGGACCTAGTGCATCATCATAACTGAGGTCTCTTGCATTTCCCAACAAGTAATTGGATCTCATATGGAGATATTTAGTGAATTATAATGGAAAAAATCGAATGCAACTACACAAGAACTAGTCTGTAGCTGTCGTTCGGAATCAGTTTTGCGCAGTGTTAACTGAAACATGGATATCTGAATCATACGGAGTCCGTTTTGGCTCCACAAGTAGTCAACACGTTTGTGACGACCAGATGCTTCAAAGGATTCTTTCATAGGGAACTTTTGGAGAACTTTTCTTGAGGAGTTCGTTCAGAAACTTGTATAGAAACTTTCTTAATGAGCACTTGACAAACGCATTTCGAGAACATACACAAAGTCCCAGCTATGGACCTAGTGCATCATCATAACCGAGGTCTCTTGCATTTCCATACAAGTAATTGGATCTCATATGGAGATGTTTAGTGAAGTAGAATGGAAAAAATCGAATGCAACTACACAAGAACTAGTCAGTAATTGCCGTTCGGAATCAGTTTTGCGAAGTGTTAACTGAAACATGGATATCTGACTCATACGGACTCTGTTTTGGCTCCACAAGTAGTCAAAACGTTTGTGACGACTATATGCTTGAAAGGATTCTTTCATATGGAACTTTTGGAGAACTTTTATTAAGGAGTTCGTTCAGAAACTTGTATAGAAACTTTCTTAATGAGCACTCGACAAACGCATTTCGAGAACATACACAAAGTCCCAGCTATGGACCTAGTGCATCATCATAACCGAGGTCTCTTGCATTTCCCTACAAGTAATTGGATCTCATATGGAGATGTTTAGTGAAGTAGAATGGAAACAATCGAATGCAACTACACAAGAACTAGTCAGTAATTGTCGTTCGGAATCAGTTTTGCGAAGTGTTAACTGAAACATGGATATCTGACTCATACGGATTCTGTTTTGGCTCCACAAGTAGTCAAAACGTTTGTGACGACCAAATGCTTCAAAGGATTCTTTCATAGGGAACTTTCGGAGCACTTTTCTTAAGGAGTTCGTTCAGAAAAATGTATAGAAACTTTCTTAATGAGCACTCAACAAACGCATTTCGAGAACATACACAAAGTCCCAGCTGTGGACCTAGTGCATCATCATTACTGAGATCTCTTGCATTTCCCTACAAGTAATTGGATCTCATATGGAGATGTTTAGTGAAGTAGAATGAAAAAATTGAATGCAACTACACAAGAACTAGTCCGTAACTGTAGTTGTGAATCAGTTTTGCGCAGTGTTAACTGAAACATGGATATCTGGCTCATACGGAATCCGTTTTGGCTCCACAAGTAGTCAAAACATTTGTGACGACCAGATTCTTCAAAGGATTCTTTCATAGGGAACTTTTGGAGAACTTTTCTTAAGAAGTTCGTTCAGAAACTTGTATACAAACTTCCTAATGAGCACTCAACAAACGCATTTCGAGAACATACACAAAGTCCCTGCTGTGGACCTAGTGCATCATCATAACCGAGGTATCTTGCATTTCCCTGCTGTGAACTTTCAAACATGGATATCTGACTCATACGGAGTCCGTTTTGGTCCACAAGTAGTCAAAACGTTTGTGACGACCAGATGCTTCAAAGGATTTTTTTCATAGGGAACTTTTGGAGAACTTTTCTTAAGGAGTTCGTTCAAAACTTGTATAGAAACTTTCTTAATGAGCACTCGACAAACGCATTTCGAGAACATACACAAAGTCCCAGCGATGGACCTAGTGCATCATCTTTACTGAGGTCTCTTGCATTTCCCTACAAATAATTGGATCTCATATGGAGATGTTTAGTGAAGTAGAATTGAAAAAATCGAATGCTACTACACAAGAACTAGTCAGTAACTGTAGTTCGGAATCAGTTTTGCACAGTGTTAACTGAAACATGGATATCTGACTCATACGGAGTCTGTTTTGGCTCCACAAGTAGTCAAAACGTTTGTGACAATCAGATTCTTCAAAGGATTCTTTCATAGGGAACTTTTGGAGAACCTTTCTTAAGGAGTTCCTTCAGAAACTTGTATAGAAACTTTCTTAATGAGCACTTGACAAACGCATTTTGAGAACATACACAAAGTCCCAGCTATGGACCTAGTGCATCATCATAACCGAGGTCTCTTGCATTTCCATACAAGTAATTGGATCTCATATGGAGATGTTTAGTGAAGTAGAATTGAAAAGATCGAATGCAACTACAAAAGAACTAGTCTGTAACTGTCGTTCGGAATCAGTTTTGCGCAGTGTTAATTGAAACATGGATATCTGACTCATACGGAGTCCGTTTTGGCTCCACAAGTAGTCAAAACATTTTGTGAAGACCAGATGCTTCAAAGGATTCTTTCATTGGGAACTTTTGGAGAACTTTTCTTAAGGAGTTCGTTCAGAAACTTGTATACAAACTTTCTTAATGAGCACTCGACAAACGCATTTCGAGAACATACACAAAGTCCCAGCTATGGACCTAGTGCATCATCATAACTGAGGTCTCTTGCATTTCCCTACAAGTAATTGGATCTCATATGGAGATGTTTAGTGAAGTAGAATGAAAAAATCGAATGCAACTACACAAGAACTAGTCTGTAACTGTCGTTCGTAATCAGTTTTGCGCGGTGTTAACTGAAACATGGATATCTGAATCATACGGAGTCCGTTTTGGCTCCACAAGTAGTGAAAACGTTTGTGACGACCAGGTGCTTCAAATGATTCTCTCATAGGGAACTTTTGGAGAACTTTTCTGAAGGAGTTCGTTCAGAAACATGTATAGAAACTTTCTTAATGAGCAGTCAAGAAACTTATTTCGAGAACATACACAAAGTCCCAGCTATGGACCTAGTGCATCATCATAACCGAGGTCTCTTGAATTCCCCTACAAGTAATTGGATCTCATATGGAGATGTTTAGTGAAGTAGAATTGAAAAAATCGAATGCAACTACACAAGAACTATTCAGTAACTGCCGTTCGGAATTAGTTTTGCGCAGTGTTAACTGAAACATGGATATCTGACTCATACGGAGTCCGTTTTGGCTGCACAAGTAGTCAAAACGTTTGTGACGACCAGATGCTTCCAAGGATTTTTTTCATAGGGAAATTTTGGAGAACTTTTCTTAAGGAGTTCGTTCAGAAACTTGTATAGAAACTTTCTTAATGAGCACTCGACAAACGCATTTTGAGAACATACACAAAGTCCCAGCTATGCACCTAGTGCATCATCATAACTGAGGTCTCTTCCATTTCCGTACAAGTAATTGGATCTCATATGGAGATATTTAGTGAATTATAATGGAAAAAATCGAATGCAACTACACAAGAACTAGTCTGTAACTGTCGTTCGGAATTAGTTTTGCGCAGTGTTAACTGAAACATGGATATCTGACTCATACGGACTCTGTTTTGGCTCCACAAGCATTCAAAACTTTTGTGCCGACCAGATGCTTCAATGAATTCTTTCATAGGGAACTTTTGGAGAGCTTTTCTAAAGGAGTTTGTTCAAAAACTTGTATACAAACTTTCTTAATGAGCACTCGACAAACGCATTTCGAGAACATACACAAAGTCCCAGCTATGGACTTAGTGAATCATCATAACTGAGGTCTCTTGCATTTCCCTACAAGTAATTGGATCTCATATGGAGATATTTAGTGAATTATAATGGAAAGAATCGAATGCAACTACACAAGAACTAGTCTGTAAATGTCATTCGGAATCAGTTTTGCGCAGTGTTAACTGAAACATGGATATCTGACTCATACGGAGTCCGTTTTGGCTCCACAAGTAGTCAAAACGTTTGTGACGACCAGATGCTTCAAAGGATTCTTTCATAGGGAACTTTTGGAGAACTTTTTTCAGGAGTTCGTTCAGAAACTTGTATAGAAACTTTCTTAATGAGAACTTGACAAACGCATTTCGAGAACATACACAAAGTCCCAGCTATGGACCTAGTGCATCATCATAACCGAGGTCTCTTGCATTTCCATACAAGTAATTGGATCTCATATGGAGATGTTTAGTGAAGTAGAATTGAAAAGATCGAATGCAACTACACAAGAACTAGTCTGTAACTGTCGTTCGGAATTAGTTTTGCACAGTGTTAACTGAAACATGGATATCTGACTCATACAGACTCTGTTTTGGCTCCACAAGCAGTCAAAACATTTGTGACGACCAGATGCTTCAAAGGATTCTTTCATAGGGAAGTTTTGGAGAACTTTTCTTAAGGAGTTCGTTCAAAAACTTGTATACGAACTTTCTTAATGAGCACTCGACAAACGCATTTCGAGAACATACATAAAGTCCCAGCTATGGACCTAGTGCATCATCATAACTGAGGTCTCTTGCATTTCCCTACAAGTAATTGGATCTCATATGGAGATATTTAGTGAAATATAATGGAAAAAATCGAATGCAACTACACAAGAACTAGTCTGTAAATGTCGTTCGGAATCAGTTTTGCGCAGTGTTAACTGAAACATGGATATCTGACTCATACGGAGTCCGTTTTGGCTGCACAAGTAGTCAAAACGTTTGTGACGACCAGATGCTTCAAAGGATTCTTTCATAGGGAACTTTTGGAGAACTTTTCTTGAGGAGTTCGTTCAGAAACTTGTATAGAAACTTTCTTAATGAGCACTTGACAAACGCATTTCGAGAACATACACAAAGTCCCAGCTATGGACCTAGTGCATCATCATAACCGAGGTCTCTTGCATTTCCATACAAGTAATTGGATCTCACATGGAGATGTTTAGTGAAGTAGAATTGAAAAGATCGAATGCAACTACACAAGAACTAGTCTGTAACTGTCGTTCGGAATCAGTTTTACACAGTGTTAACTGAAACATGGATATCTGACTCATACGGACTCTGTTTTGGCTCCACAATTAGTCAAAACATTTGTGACGACCAGATGCTTCAAAGTATTCTTTCATAGGGAACTTTTGGAGAACTTTTCTTAAGGAGTTCGTTCAAAAACTTGTATACGAACTTTCTTAATGAGCACTCGACAAACGCATTTCGAGAACATACATAAAGTCCCAGCTATGGACCTAGTGCATCATCATAACTGAGGTCTCTTGCATTTCCCTACAAGTAATTGGATCTCATATGGAGATATTTAGTGAATTATAATGGAAAAAATCGAATGCAACTACACAAGAACTAGTCTGTAAATGTCGTTCGGAATCAGTTTTGCGCAGTGTTAACTGATACATGGATATCTGACTCATACGGAGTCCGTTTTGGCTGCACAAGTAGTCAAAACGTTTGTGACGACCAGATGCTTCAAAGGATTCTTTCATAGGGAACTTTTGGAGAACTTTTCTTCAGGAGTTCGTTCAGAAACTTGTATAGAAACTTTCTTAATGAGCACTTGACAAACGCATTTCGAGAACATACACAAAGTCCCAGCTATGGACCTAGTGCATCATCATAACCGAGGTCTCTTGCACTTCCATACAAGTAATTGGATCTCATATGGAGATGTTTAGTGAAGTAGAATTGAAAAAATCGAATGCAACTACACAAGAACTAGTCTGTAACTGTCGTTCGGAATCAGTTTTGCACAGTGTTAACTGAAACATGGATATCTGACTCATACGGACTCTGTTTTGGCTCCACGGTAGTCAAAACATTTGTGACGACCAGATGCTTCAAAGGATTCTTTCATAGGGAACTTTTGGAGAACTTTTCTTAAGGAGTTTGTTCGAAAACTTGTATACAAACTTTCTTAATGAGCACTCGACAAACGCATTTCGAGAACATACACAAAGTCCCAGCTGTGGACCTAGTGCATCATCATTACTGAGTCCTCTTGAATTTCCCTACAAATAATTGGATCTCATATGGAGATGTTTAGTGAAGTAGAATTGAAAAAATCGAATGCAATTACACAAGAACTATTCTGTAATTGTAGTTCGGAATCAGTTTTGCGCAGTGTTAACTGAAACATGGATATCTGACTCATACGGAGTCCGTTTTCGCTCCACAAGTAGTCAAAACGTTTGTGATGACCAGATGCTTCAAAGGATTCTTTCATAGGGAACTTTTGGAGAAATTTTCTTAAGGAGTTCGTTCAGAAACATGTATAGAAACTTTCTTAATGAGCACTTGACAAACGCATTTCGAGAACATACACAAAGTCCCAGCTATGGACCTAGTGCATCATCATAACCGAGGTCTCTTGCATTTCCCTACAAGTAATTGGATCTCATATGGAGATTTTTAGTGAAGTAGAATTGAAAAGATCGAATGCAACTACACAAGAACTAGTCTGTAACTGTCGTTCGGAATCAGTTTTGCGCAGTGTTAACTGAAACATGGATATCTGACTCATACGGAGTCCGTTTTGGCTCCACAAGTAGTCAAAACATTTGTGAAGACCAGATGTTTCAAAGGATTCTTTCATAGGGAACTTTTGGAGAACTTTTCTTCAGGAGTTCGTTCAGAAAACTTGTATAGAAACTTTCTTAATGAGCACTCGACAAACGCATTTCGGGAACATACACAAAGTACCAGCTATGGACCTAGTGCATCATCATAATCGAGGTCTCTTGCATTTCCCTACAAGTAATTGGATCTCATATGGAGATGTTTAGTGAAGTAGAATGGAAAAAATCGAATGCAACTACACAAGAACTAGTCTGTAACTGCCGTTCGAAATCAGTTTTGCGCGGTGTTAACTGAAACATGGATATCTGACTCATACGGAGTCCGTTTTGGTTACACAAGTAGTCAAAACGTTTGTGACGACCAGATGCTTCAAATAATTCTTTCATAGGGAACTTTCGGAGAACTTTTCATAAGTAGTTCGTTCGGAAACTTGTATAGAAACTTTCTTAATGAGCACTCGACAAACGCATTTCAAGAACATACACAAAGTCCCAGCTATGGACCTAGTGCATCATCATAACCGAGGTCTCTTGCATTTCCCTACAAGTACCTGGGTCTCATATGGAGATGTTTAGTGAAGTAGAATGGAAAAAATCGAATGCAACTACACAAGAACTAGTCTGTAACTGCCGTTCGAAATCAGTTTTTCGAAGTGTTAACTCAAACATGGATATCTGACTCATACGGAGTCCGTTTTGGCTCCACAAGTTGTCAAAACGTTTGTGACGACCAGATGCTTCCAAGGATTTTTTATAGGGAACTTTTGGAGAACTTTTCTTAAGTAGTTCGTTCAGAAACTTGTATAGAAACTTTCTTACTGAGCACTCGACAAACGCATTTCGAGAACATACACAAAGTCCCAGCTGTGGACCTAGTGCATCATCATTACCGAGGTCTCTTGCATTTACCTACAAGTAATTGGATCTCATATGGAGATGTTTAGTGAAGTATAATTGAAAAGATCGAATGCAACTACACAAGAACTAGTCTGTAACTGTAGTTCGGAATATGTTTTGCGCAGTGTTAACTGAAACATGGATATCTGACTCATACGGAGTCCGTTTTGGCTCCACAAGTAGTCAAAACATTTGTGACGACCAGATGCTTCAAAGGATTCTATCATAGGGAACGTTTGGAGAACTTTTCTAAAGTTGTTTGTTCAGAAACTTGTATACAAACTTTCTTAATGAGCACTCGACAAACGCATTTCGAGAACATACAAAAATTCCCAGCTATGGACCTAGTGCATCATCATAACCGAGGTCTCTTGCATTTCCCTTCAAGTAATTGGATCTCATATGGAGGTGTTTAGTGAAGTAGAATGGAAAAAATCGAATGCAACTACACAAGAACTAGTCAGTAACTGCCGTTCGGAATCAGTTTTGCGCGGTGTTAACTGAAACATGGATATCTGACTCATACGGAGTCCGTTTTGGCTCCACAAGTAGGCAAAACGTTTGTGATGACCAGATGCTTCCAAGGATTTTTTTTCATAGGGAACTTTTGGAGAACTTTTCTTAAGGAGTTCGTTCACAAACTTGTATAGAAACTTTCTTAATGAGCACTCGACAAACGCATTTCGAGAACATACACAAAGTCCCAGCTGTGGACCTAGTGCATCATCATTACTGAGTCCTCTTGAATTTCCCTACAAATAATTGGATCTCATATGGAGATGTTTAGTGAAGTAGAATTGAAAAAATCGAATGCAACTACACAAGAACTATTCTGTAATTGTAGTTCGGAATCAGTTTTGCGCAGTGTTAACTGAAACATGGATATCTGACTCATACGGAGTCCGTTTTGGCTCCACAAGTAGTCAAAACGTTTGTGACAATCAGATTATTCAAAGGATTCTTTCATAGGTAACTTTTCGAGAACTTTTCTTAAGGAGTTCGTTCAGAAACTTGGATAGAAACTTTCTTAATGAGCACTCGACAAACGCATTTCGAGAACATACACAAAGTCCCAGCTGTGGACCTAGTGCATCATCATAATCGAGGTCTCTTGCATTTCCCTACAAGTAATTGGATCTCAGACGGAGATGTTTAGTGAATTAGAATGGAAAAAATCGAATGCAACTGCACAAGAACTAGTCTGTAACTATCGTTCGGAATCAGTTTTGCGCAGTGTTAACTGAAACATGGATATCTGCCTCATACGTAGTCCGTTTTGGCTCCACAAGTAGTCAAAACGTTTGTGACGACCAGATGCTTCAAAGAATTCTTTCATAGGGAACTATTGGAGAGCTTTTCTTAAGGAGTTCATTCGGAAACATGTATAGAAACTTTCTTAATAAGCACTCGACAAACGCATTTCGAGAACATACACAAAGTCCCAGCTATGGACCTAGTGCATCATCATAACTGAGGTCTCTTCCATTTCCCTACAGGTAATTGGATCTCATATGGAGATATTTAGTGAATTATAATGGAAAAAATGGAATGCAACTACACAAGTACTAGTCTGTAACTGTCATTCGGAATCAGTTTTGCGAAGTGTTAACTGAAACATGGATATCTGACTCATACGCACTCTGTTTTGGCTCCACAAGCAGTCAAAACGTTTGTGACGACCAGAAGCTTCAAAGGATTCTTTCATAGGGAACTTTTGGAGAACTTTTCTAAAGGAGTTTGTTCGAAAACTTGTATACAAACTTTCTTAATGAGCACTCGACAAACGCATTTCGAGAACATGCACAAAGTCCTAGCTATGGACCCAGTGCATCATCATAACTGAGGTCTCTTGCATTTCCCTACAACTAATTGGATCTCATATGGAGATATTTATTGAATTATAATGGAAAAAATCGAATGCAACTACACAAGAACTAGTCTGTAAATGTCATTCGGAATCAGTTTTGCGCAGTGTTAACTGAAACATGGATATCTGACTCATACGGAGTCCGTTTTGGCTCCACAAGTAGGCAAAACGTTTCTGACGACCAGATGCTTCAAAGGATTCTTTCAAAGGGAACTTTTGGAGAACTTTTCTTAAGGAGTTCGTTCAGAAACTTGTATAGAAACTTTCTTAATGAGGACTTGACAAACGCATTTCGAGAACATACACAAAGTCCCAGCTATGGACCTAGTGCATCATCATAACCGAGGTCTCTTGCATTTCCATACAAGTAATTGGATCTCATGTGGAGATGTTTAGTGAAGTAGAATTGAAAAGATCGAATGCAACTACACAAGAACTAGTGTGTAACTGTCGTTCGGAATCAGTTTTGCGCAGTGTTAACTGAAACATGGATATCTGACTCATACGGAGTCCGTTTTGGCTGCACAAGTAGTCAAAACATTTTTGAAGACCAGATGCTTCAAAGGATTCTTTCATAGGGAACTTTTGGAGAACTTTTCTTAAGGAGTTCGTTCAGAAACTTGTATAGAAACTTTCTTAATGAGCACTCGACAAACGCATTTCGGGAACGTACACAAAGTACCAGCTATGGACCTAGTGCATCATCATAATCGAGGTCTCTTGCATTTCCCTACAATTAATTGGATCTCGTATGGAGATGTTTAGTGAAGTAGAATGGAAAAAATCGAATGCAACTACACAAGAACTAGTCTGTAACTGCCGTTCGAAATCAGTTTTGCGCGGTGTTAACTGAAACATGGATATCTGACTCATACGGAGTCCGTTTTGGCTCCACAAGTAGTGAAAACGTTTGTGACGACCAGATGCTTCAAAGGATTCTTTCATAGGGAACTTTTGGAGAACTTTTCTGAAGGAGTTCGTTCAGAAACTTGTATAGAAACTTTCTTAATGAGCACTCAACAAACGCATTTCGAGAAAATACACAAAGTCCCAGCTATGGACCTAGTGCATCATCATAACCGAGGTCTATTGAATTTCCCTACAAGTAATTGGATCTCATATGGAGATGTTTAGTGAAGTAGAATGGAAAAAATCGAATGCAACTAAACAAGAACTAGTCTGTAACTGCCGTTCGAAATCAGTTTTGCGAAGTGTTAACTGAAACATGGATATCTGACTCATACGGAGGATGTTTTGGCTCCACAAGTAGTCAAAACGTTTGTGACGACCAGATTCTTCCAAGGATTTTTTCATAGGGAACTTTTGGAGAACTTTTCTTAAGGAGTTCGTTCAGAAACTTGTATAGAAACTTTCTTAATGAGCACTCCACAAACGCATTTCGAGAACATACACAAAGTCCCAGCTGTGGACCTAGTGCGTCATCATTACCGAGGTCTCTTGCATTTACCTACAAGTAATTGGATCTCATATGGAGATGTTTAGTGAAGTAGAATTGAAAAGATCGAATGCAACTACACAAGAACTAGTCTGTAACTGTAGTTCGGAATATGTTTTGCGCAGTGTTAACTGAAACATGGATATCTGACTCATACGCACTCTGTTTTGGCTCCACAAGCAGTCAAAACGTTTGTGACGACCAGATGCTTCAAAGGATCCTTTCATATGGAACTTTTGGAGAACTTTTCTAAAGGAGTTTGTTCAAAAACTTGTATACAAACTTTCTTAATGAGCACTCGACAAACGCATTTCGAGAACATACACAAAGTCCCGGCTATGGACCCAGTGCATCATCATAACTAAAGTCTCTTGCATTTCCCTAAAAGTAATTGGATCTCATATGGAGATATATAGTGAATTATAATGGAAAAAATCGAATGCAATTGCACAAGAACTAGTCTGTAAATGTCGTTCGGAATCAGTTTTGGAAGTGTTAACTGAAACATGGATATCTGACTCATACGGTGTCCATTTTGGCTCCACAAGTAGTCAAAACGTTTGTGACAATCAGATTATTCAAAGGATTCTTTCATAGGGAACTTTTGGAGAACTTTTCTTAAGGAGTTCATTCAGAAACTTGTATAGAAACTTTCTTAATGAGCACTTGACAAACGCATTTCGAGAACAGACACAAAGTCCCAGCTATGGACATAGGGCATCATCATAACCGAGGTCTCTTGCATTTCCCTACAAGTAATTGGATGTCATTTGGAGATGTTTAGTGAAGTAGAATGGAAAAGATCGAATGCAACTACACAAAAACTAGTCTGTAACTGTCGTTCGGAATCAGTTTTGCGCAGTGTTAACTGAAACATGGATATCTGACTCATACGGAGTCCGTTTAGCTCCACAAGTAGTCAAAACATTTGTGAAGACCAGATGCTGTAAAGGATTCTTTCATAGGGAACTTTTGGAGAACTTTTCTTCAGGAGTTCGTTCAGAAACTTGTATAGAAACTTTCTTAATGAGCACTCGACAAACGCATTTCGAGAACATACACAAAGTCCCAGCTATGGACCTAGTGCATCATCATAACCGAGGTCTCTTGCATTTCCCTACAAGTAATTGGATCTCCTATGGAGATGTTTAGTGAAGTAGAATGGAAAAAATCGAATGCAACTACACAAGAACTAGTCTGTAACTGCCGTTCGAAATCAGTTTTGCGGAGTCTTAACTGAAACATGGATATCTAACTCATACGGAGTCCGTTTTGGCTCCACAAGTAGTCAAAACATTTGTGACGACCAGATGCTTCAAAGGGTTCTTTCATAGGGAACTGTTGGAGAGCTTTTCTTAAGGAGTTCATTAAGAAACATGTATAGAAACTTTCTTAATGAGCACTCGACAAACGCATTTCGAGAACATACACAAAGTCCCAGCTATGGACCTAGTGCATCATCATAACCGAGGTCTCTTGCATTTCCCTACAAGTAATTGGATCTCATATGGAGATGTTTAGTGAAGTAGATTTGAAAATATCGAATGCAACTACACAAGAACTAGTCAGTAACTGCCGTTCAGAATCAGTTTTGCGCAGTGTTAACTGAAACATGGATATCTGACTCATACGGAGTCCGTTTTGGCTCCACAAGTAGTCGAAACGTTTGTGACGACTAGATGCTTGAAAGGATTCTTTCATAGGGAACTTTTGGAGAACTTTTCTAACGGATTTTGTTCAAAAACTTGTATACAAACTTTCTTAATGAGCACTCGACAAACGCATTTCGAGAACATACACAAAGTCCCAGCTATGGACCCAGTGCATCATCATAACTAAGGTCTCTTGCATTTCCCTACAAATAATTGGATCTGATATGGAGATATTTAGTGAATTATAATGGAAAAAATCGAATGCAATTAGACAAGAACTAGTGTGTAAATGTCGTTCGGAATCAGTTTTGCAAGTGTTAACTGAAACATGGATATCTGACTCATACGGAGTCCATTTTGGCTCCACAAGTAGTCAAAACCATTGTGATGACCAGATGCTTCAAAGGATTCTTTCATAGGGAACTTTTGGAGAACTTTTCTTAAGGAGTTCGTTCAGAAACTTGTATAGAAACTTTCTTAATGAGCACTTGACAAACGCATTTCGAGAACATACACAAAGTCCCAGCTATGGACCTAGTGCACCATCATAACCGAGGTCTCTTGCATTTACCTACAAGTAATTGGATCTCATTTGGAGATGTTTAGTGAAGTAGAATGGAAAAGATCGAATGCAACTACACAAGAACTAGTCTGTAACTGTCGTTCGGAATCAGTTTTGCGCAGTGTTAGCTGAAACATGGATATCTGACTCATACGGAGTCCGTTTGGGCTCCACAAGTAGTCAAAATATTTGTGAAGACCAGATGCTTCAAAGGATTCTTTCATAGGGAACTTTTGGAGAACTTTGCTTCAGGAGTTCGTTCAGAAACTTGTATAGAAACTTTCTTAATGAGCACTCGACAAACGCATTTCGAGAACATACACAAAGTACCAGCTATGGACCTAGTGCATCATCATAACCGAGGTCTCTTGCATTTCCCTACAAGTAATTGGATCTCATATTGGGATGTTTAGTGAAGTAGAATGGAAAAATCGAATGCAACTACACAAGAACTAGTCTGTAACTGCCATTCGAAATTAGTTTTGCGCAGTGTTAGCTGAAACATGGATATCTGACTCATACGGAGTCCGTTTTGGCTCCACAAGTAGTCATAACGTTTGTGACGACCAGATGCTTCAAAGGATTCTCTCATAGGGAACTTTTGGAGCACTTTTCTTAAGGAGTTTGTTCAGAAACTTGTATACAAACTTTCTTAATGAGCACTCAACAAACGCATTTCGAGAACATACACAAAGTCCCAGCTGTGGACCTAGTGCATCATCATTACTGAGGTCTCTTGCATTTCCCTACATGTAATTGGATATCATATGGAGATGTTTAGTGAAGTAGAATGGAAAAAATCGAATGCAACTACTTAAGGACTAATCTGTAACTGTAGTTTGGAATCAGTTTTGCGCAGTGTTAACTGAAACATGGATATCTGACTCATACGGAGTCCGTTTGGCTCCACAAGTAGTCAAAACGTTTGTGACAACCATATGCTTCAAAGGATTCTTTCATAGGGAACTTTTGGAGAACTTTCCTTAAGGAATTCGTTCAGAAACTTGTATAGAAACTTTCCTAATGAGCACTCGACAAACGCATTTCGAGAACATACACAAAGTCCCAGCTATGGACCTTGTGCATCATCATAACCGAGGTCTCTTGCATTTCCCTACAAGTAATTGGATCTCATATGGAGATGTTTAGTGAATTAGAATGGAAAAAATCGAATGCAATGTAACATCCCAAATTTTCAATTTGGAATGTTATACATTAGATCATCATTGCATAGCATATTTTATTGCATTTTGGCAAATCCTCGATAAATCCTAAGCAACTCAAGGACCCTCGGAGAGAGTTGGGGATTTTCCCGATTTATCATATTTGATTTTCATCAAATAATAAAACGAGGATTTTGGTTTTAATTATTTTCTCTCCGGAAAATATTTCCCATTAAACTAAATGAGAGGAGAAAATATGACTTCTCCAAAACAATTGAAATATTGGAGGAAAAATATTAAAATCATATATTGGATTTTATTCGGATTTTATTTGCAATTTTAATTGCATTAAAAAAATTGCACGTTTTCAAAACTGCATTTTTGGGTCAAAAAAATGTTCACCTTGTTCTAATTATTTTTATTAGATGGGGATAATTTGTTTTATCATTTTTGGATTTTTATTTATTTTTCTGCGTTTTTTTGATTTGGCGGAATTTAAAAAAAAACACCGCGCCCGACCGGGCCGAGGCCCAGCCAAGCCAGCCGGCCCACCTCCCTCGTCTCCCTCGCGCGCACGCAGCCGCCGCCGCGCCCGAGTCCGCCCCGAGCACGGCCGCCGCCGCCTTGCCCCCTCCCCCACGCCACCAGCCCCCCTCTCTTATAAGCCGCCAC
>NC_057799.1:507627192-507653571 GCF_018294505.1 Triticum aestivum
GTCGAGCCCCCGCCGGAGCCTCGCCGACCCCGCCGGAGCCCGTCCCGACGAGGTACCGAGCCGCCGCCGTTTGCCGGTTTTCTAAAAAAAACGTTCGTTTTTTTCTCTAAACCCTAGATCGGTTATTTTTTCGGTTTTATTATTTAGTGAACGTTCACCGAACCGTTTGTTTTAACGAACGTGTTCGTCGGATTTTCGCAGTTAACGAACGTTCGTTCATTTAACTGTTTGTCAGTTTTCTTTTTCGTCGATTTTTCCGCGATTATTCCAGATCCCGATTCCTGATCGGATCTTCGTTTTCGTTTAACTTTTCGCTCGTTTATCGGAATCAGGCGATTCAAGCGCCTAGAGTTTCGTCTCGAAATTCTCTTTCCGTTTAACCTACTCAAACAAGTTTTTGCTACTATAAAATTTGACCTAGATCCAGATTAGTAACGAAGCTTGTTTCTTTCGCCGTTTGACTTCCGTTGCTTCGTTCGATTTGATTCTTTTTGCAGACCGGAGTTCTTAAGTTGAACTTTCTGGTTGTATCTTTTATTCGAATTTTACCTGTGCATTAGATGAGTACTTATTGTTTGCTTGTTTGTTTGCGATAGAGTACCCGGAGTGCGCCGCTTGTTACTTCGAATCTCTAGGTTTCGCGGATCATCAGCAAGGCAAGTAACACTTTGATCATTCTTTTCCATACCCAGTTTTTATTGCATTAGATCAATCCTTAAACATTGCATGGTTAGGATCTAATTAAATTGTGGGTATTGGGAAGTAGTTGAGGTAGTACCTATTACCTGTTTTATTATCAAACCCTTGGGAGTTACTTCTACGTTTGCTATTATATTGCCATGCTATGCTCGTAGACGTGGATTGGGTTTGAGAGATATTCATGACAGATGTGAGATTGTTAATAATGGTTTACTTAAGGTGGCAACTAAAACTCACATCTGGGTGGATTGAGGCACCTGGGGAACCCAGTGCTGCCTGTATTTTTTTGGATATCCCGGGGTACCCGTGTGATCATCCTATGGACCGCCACCCAGGCTAAAAGGGATCATGAGATTTTTCATGCTAGAAACTTCCGTGTGCAGCCAGAAGCTATTATGGGCTCTAGCATAGTTGATTAAGTTGTGTGAGCTCTTGAAGATGCAGACTAGCAGATGTAGGGGATGTAGGTGGTACGGTCTACCCGGAGTAGAGAGTTAACGCTTCTGAAAGACTGTGTCTCGGTCATCCGTTTCTCAAACATCATGCAGTGCGAGAATCAAGCGGAGGCGATCGAGTCTTGTGGGGAAAAGTGCGCAAACCTCTGCAGAGTGTACAAACTAATCATGGTTAGCCGTGTCCCCGGTTATGGACAACTTGAGTATCTAGTACTTGGATTATCATGTGAATCTCATCACCATGTTACTTTAATTAATTTTGTTGGGTTAATGATGACACTTAATTGGGATTGAGTTGGAGGTACCTTCTCAATGTTTAACAACCACCATGATAGTTAAACATAACTTATTCCTTTGCAGTAGGGAAAAATTGGCTTTTCGCAAAACTGTAACCATAGAGCTTTCCACCAGCCATATATGCATGTAGTATAGCATTATTATGTTCATTATTCTCTATGTGTTACATTGCCAGCATATTCCATGTGCTGGCCCGTTTTCGGGCTGCAACGTTTCATGTTGCAGACTTTTCAGACGACGAGTAAGGTGCCTTAGGTCGTGGTCTTATACTTAGTGATGCCGTTGGAGTTGATGGACTCACTTATCTTCGAAGCCCTCCGCTGTTATCGTTTTTAGATGGCCTTAAGCCATGTTTATCATACTTATTCTCTTTTGAGATATTCGTTGTAATAAGTGTGTGATTGCTACTCTGTTATAAATCCTCCATTTGTACTGTGCGTGTCAGCATTACTGATCCAGGGATGACACTGGTGCACAGCAGCACAGACTGTTTGAGGTCTGGTCACTACATGCAACTACACAAGAACTAGTCTGTAACCGTCGTTCGAAATCAGTTTTGCGAAGTGTTAACTGAAACATGGATATCTGACTCATACGGAGTCCATTTTGGCTCCACAAGTAGTCAAAACGTTTGTGACGACCATATGCTTCAAAGGATTCTTTCATAGGGAACTTTTGGAGAACTTTTCTTAAGGAGTTCGTTCAAAAACTTGTATAAAAACTTTCTTAATGAGCACTCGACAAACGCATTTCGAGAACATACACAAAGTCCCAGCTATGGACCTAGTGCATCATCATAACCGAGGTCTCTTGCATTTCCCTACAAGTAATTGGATCTCATATGAAGATGTTTAGTGAAGTAGAATGGAAAAAATCGAATGCAACTACACAGGAACTAGTCTGTAACTGCCGTTCGGAATCAGTTTTTTGCAGTGTTAACTGAAACATGGATATCTGACTCATACGGAGTCCGTTTTGGCTCCACAAGTAGTCAAAAAGTTTGTGACGACCAGATGCTTCAAAGGATTCTTTCATAGGTGTAGCAACCAGACCTCAAACAGTCTAGCCTCTGTGCATCAGTGTCATCTCTGGATCGGTAATGCTGACACGCACAGTACTTATAACAGCAAATAGTCTCAAGAGAGAACTTATTACAATAAATATAGCTTAAGTCCATCTAAATACGATAACAGTGGAAGGCTTGGAATATAAAGTGAGTCCATCAACTCCAACGGCATCACTGAGTATAAGACCACGACCTATGGCACCTTACTCGTCGTGTGAAAAGTCTGCAACATGAACGTTGCAGCCCGAAAACGGGTCAGCACATGGAATATGCTGGCAAAGTAACACATAGAGAGTAATGAACAGAATAATGCTACTACATGCACATATGGCTGGTGGAAAGCTCTATGGTTACAGTTTGCGAAAAGCCAATTTTTCCCTACAACAAAGGAATAAATTTTATTTAACAATCATGGTGGTTGTTAAACATTGAGAAGGTACCTCCAACTCAATCCCAATTAAGAACGTGATTAAACCAATCAAATTAAATTAAGTAACATGATGATGAGATTCACATGATAATCCAAGAACTAGATACTCAAGATGTCCATAACCGGGGACACGGCTATCCATGATTAGTTTGTACACTCTGCAGAGGTTTGCGCACTTTTCCCCACAAGACTCGATCTCCTCCGTTTGATTTCTCGCACTACATGGTGTTTGAGAAAAATGGATGACCGAGACACAGTCTTTCAGAAACAATAACTCTTTACTCTGGGTGGACAGTTACACCTACTTTCCCCTACATCTGCTAGCCCACCTCTTCAAGAGGTCATGTAACCTACTCAACTATGCCAGAGCCCATAATAGCTTGTGGCTGCACACGTAAGTTTCTAGCATGAATAATCTCATGATCCCTTTGAGCCTAGGTGGCGGTCCATAGGATAATCTCACGGGTACTCCGGGATATCCAAAAATACAGGCAACACTGGGTTCCCCAGGTGCCTCAATCCACCCAGATGTGAATTTAAGTAACCACCTTAAGTTGAACCATTAATTAACATCCTCACATCTGTCATGGAAATTCACTCAAACCCAATCCACGTCTACGAGCATAGCATAGCAATATAAGCATAACGTAGAAGTAACTCCCAGGTTTTGATAATAAACAGGGCAATAGGTACTACCGCATCTACTTCCCAAACCAACAATTTAAATCAGATCCTAACCATGCAATTGTTTGAGGATTGATATAATGCAATAAAACTGGGTAGTAAGAGGTATGATCAAAGTGTTACTTGCCTTGTTGATGATCCGTGAAACCTAGAGACTCGTAGTAGCACGCTTCGCACTCCGGGTACTCTATCGCAAACAAACAATACATACATAAGCAATCAAGCAAGGGTGCACGGGTAAAACTAAAAATAAGAGATCTAACCAGAAACTTCAACTTAAGAACTCCGATTTGCAAAAAGAATCAAATCGAACGAAGCAACGAAACTCAAACGGCGAAAGAAACAAGCTTCGTTTACTAATCTGGACTTAAGTCAAATTTTACAGTAGCAAAAACTTGTTTAAGTTAGTTAAACGGAAAGAGGGTTTCGAGACGAAACTCTAGGCGCTTGAATCGCCTGATTCTGATAAACGAGCGAAAAGTTATACTAAAACGAAAAACAGATCGGAAATCGCGATCGAAAATAATCGCAAAAATTCCGACAAAAAGAAAAACTGACGAACAGGCTAACGAACGAACGTTCGCTGTTTGCGGTTAAACGACGAAAACCGTTCGTTAAAACGAACGTATGGACAAACGTCCGGAAAATAACTAAACTGGAAAAAAACATAAAACCGATCTAGTAAATAAAATGGATCTAGGTTTTTTTTAAAAAAACTGAACGGTTTTGCTAAAAAAACCGGTGGCGGCTACCTCGAGTCCGGCGAGGCGGCGAGGTGGCGGCGGGGTCGGCTAGGGGCAGCGGCGGGGTCGGGCTAGGGTTAGGTTTTAGGTGGCGGCGGGCTTCGGTGGGCTGGGGGGCTCGGGGCGGCGCTATTTAAGAGGGCCGACTGGGCGGAGTCCTGGCCGGTTACGGCCCGAGTCGGTTTGACTTTTTTTTTAAAAAAAATCGGACGTGCAGAAAATGTAAGAAAATAAATACTAAACAGACTCCAAAAATCCCGAAATAAATTTTCCCCGTCTTGTAAAAATAAGCCGGACAAGGTGAACATTTACTTGGGCCTAAAATGCAATTTTGAAAAAAAAACATATTTTTCCTAATTCAAATAAAATAGCGATAAAACTCTGAATAAAAATCTTATTTGATTTTAATATTAAATCTCTGATATTTCTTTATTTTGAGGAAGTCATTTTATCCTCTCTCTTTTATTTTTTTATAAAAGAAATATTTCAAAGAAAAATAATTAAAATCAAAGATCCTCTTTTCAAAATTCGAGAAAAACTCGAATATGAAAATAACGAAATCCCCAACTCTCTCCGTGGGTCCTTGAGTTGCGTAGAATTTCTGGGATCAAAACAAACAGCAATAAAATATGGTATGCAATGATGATCTAATGTATAACATTCCAAATTGAAAATTTGGGATGTTACAAACCTACCCCCCTTAAGATGAATCTCGCCCTCGAGATTCGGTTTGGCTAGAAAATAGGTGAGAGTGATCCTTCCGTAGGTCTTCCTCTCGCTCCCAGGTGGCTTCATCCTCGGTATGGTGGTTCCACTGAACTTTGCAAAACTTGATAACCTTGCTGCGGGTGACTCGGCTGGCATATTCGAGAATCTTGACTGGTTTCTCCTCATAGGTCAAATCACTATCCAGCTGAATCGCTTCCAGTGGCACTGTATCTCTCAGTGGTATCTCAGCCATCTCCGCGTGGCACTTCTTCAGCTGGGATACGTGGAACACATCGTGAACTCCCGACAATCCTTCGGGTAATTCCAACTTGTAGGCAACTTCTCCCATACGTTCCAAAACTCTGTATAGTCCCACAAAACGTGGTGCTAACTTTCCCTTAACTCCAAAGCGCTTCACTCCTCGAAGTGGGGATACTCGAAGATACACTCTGTCTCCGACTTCGTAAACTGTCTCCTTGCGTTTAGAATCCGCGTAACTCTTCTGCCTGGATTGGGCTACCTTGAGCCTATCGCGAATCAACTTCACCTTCTGTTCAGACTCCTTAATCAAATCTGGTCCAAACAAATGTCGGTCTCCAACTTCGTCCCACAACAACGGTGTTCTGCACCTTCTTCCGTACAGCGCTTCGAAAGGGGACATCTTCAAACTGGCTTCATAACTATTGTTATAAGAGAACTCTGCATAAGGCAAATTATCGTCCCAGCTAGATCCATAGTCTAGCGCACAAGCTCTCAGCATGTCTTCCAAAATCTGATTGACTCTCTCGGTCTGTCCATCTGTCTGTGGATGAAAAGCTGTACTAAACTCTAGTCTGGTTCCCAAAGTTTCATGCAATTGATTCCAAAACTTTGAAGTAAACTGGGTTCCTCTATCTGATACAATGGTCCTCGGAACTCCATGCAGACATACGATCCTGGTCATGTATATCTTTGCCAACTTAGCACTGGTGTAAGTGGTCTTTACTGGGATGAAATGAGCTACCTTCGTCAAACGATCGACTACAACCCATATCGAGTCATAGCCTGAACGAGTCCTGGGCAATCCCGTGATAAAATCCATGCCTAGCTTATCCCACTTCCATTCGGGTATCGGCAATGGTTGTAGCAATCCTGCTGGCTTCTGATGCTCTGCCTTCACTCTCTGACATACATCACAAACTTCTACATACTCCGCAATATCCTTCTTCATTCTGGTCCACCAGAAACTATCCTTCAAATCCAGATACATCTTGGTATTTCGTGGGTGAATCGAATACGGCGAATCATGGGCCTCTTGCAAGATCAACTTCCTGATCTTCGGATCATTGGGCACATAAACGCGGTCCTCAAACCATAAGGTATCATGCTCATCCTCACGAAATCCCTTGGCTTTTCCTTTACTCATCCTTTCCTTTATCTCGGCAATCTCCTTGTCCGTCTTCTGAGCTTCTCTGATCTTATCCATCAAGGTAGACTGAATTTCCAAGGCTGCTACATAGCCTCTTGGAACTATTTCCAAACATAGTTCACGAAGATCTTCGGCTAACTCCTTGGGTAACTCTCCGGTCATGAGTGTGTTGACATGGCTCTTGCGGCTCAACGCATCAACTACTACGTGGTAATGCAATCTCATATCATAATCCTTAATGAGCTCCAACCATCTCCTTTTCCTGAGATTCAACTCCTTCTGCGCGAAAATGTACTTCAAACTCTTGTGATCCGTGTACACCTCACAATGGTTTCTGATGAGAAAATGTCTCCATGTCTTCAACGCATGCACTACGGCTGCTAACTCCAAATCATGTGGAGCATAATTTAACTCATAGGGTTTAAGCTGTCGTGAGGCATATGAAACAACTCTTCCCTCCTGCATAAGCACTGCTCCAAGTCCTCGACGTGAAGCGTCGCAATACACTTCATAATCCTTGCGTTGATCTGGCAGAATCAACACTGGCGCTGTAACTAAACGTCTTTTCAACTCCTTAAAACTGGCCCCACATTCCTCAGTCCAATTGAAT
This sequence comes from Triticum aestivum, assembly GCF_018294505.1. Classification (NCBI taxonomy): domain Eukaryota; kingdom Viridiplantae; phylum Streptophyta; class Magnoliopsida; order Poales; family Poaceae; genus Triticum; species Triticum aestivum. The sequence continues at coordinate 507,634,293 of NC_057799.1, forward strand.
TTGGTGTCCTTCTTCAACAATTACGTCATAGGCTTTGCAATCTTTGAGAAATTCTTAATGAATCTCCGGTAGTATCCTGCGAGTCCAAGGAAACTCCGGATCTCTCCAACTGTCGTGGGTGACTCCCAATTTGTCAGAGTGTTAACCTTGGTGGGGTCTACTGCTATTCCTTCTCCGGATATAACATGTCCGAGGAATCCCACTTCCTTCAACCAAAACTCGCACTTGCTGAACTTGGCATATAACTGATGTTCTCTGAGCTTTCCAAGTACCAAACGCAAATGCTCCTTATGCTCTTCTTCATTCTTCGAATAGACCAGAATATCATCAATGAACACTATGATGAACTTATCCAAAAACTCCATAAACACTTTGTTCATCATGTTCATGAAATAGGCAGGTGTGTTAGTTAGGCCAAATGACATAACGGTGTACTCATATAGCCCGTACCTCGTGGTAAAAGCTGTCTTGGGTATATCCTGCTCTCGAATCTTCAACTGGTGGTATCCTGATCACAAATCAATCTTGGAAAATACTTTAGCTCCTTGTAGTCGGTCAAATAGATCATTGATCATCGGTAGTGGGTACTTGTTCTTGATTGTTACTTCATTCAATCCACGATAATCAACAACCATCCTCAACGATCCATCTTTCTTCTCCACTAGAAGTACTGGTGATCCCCAAGGTGACAAACTTGGGCGAATATATCCTTTATCCAGTAACTCCTTAATCTGCTTCTTAATTTCTTCCAAATCCTTAGCGCGCATCCTGTACGGTCTCTTAGATATCGGCCCTGTGCCTGGCAAAAGATCAATCAAAAACTCAATGCCTCTATCCGGTGGCATGCCTGGCAACTCCTCTGGAAATACGTCAGGGAAATCCTTCACCACTGGTACTTCCTCCTGTACAACTCCTGATAAGGAATTCACTTGAGTCCTCTTCGGCACATGCCGGGATACATACTTAATCCTTCTTCCTTCTGGGGTAGTAAGCAAGATCGTCTTACTGGCGCAATCGATGTTTCCTCCATACATCGATGGCCAATCCATTCCCAAAATCACATCCAAACCTTGCGACACCAAAACTATTAGGTCTGAGGGGAAAAATGCCTACCTATGGCCAATGGCATCTGAAAACATCCTTGGCTTGCCATATACTCTGCTCCTGGCGAGGTTACTAACATAGGTGTTCTAAGAACTTTGGGGCAACTTATACTTATCCACAAATCCCCTTGATATGTATGAATGTGATGCACCAGTATCAAAAAGAACGATTGCAGTACATGACTTAACCAAAAACTTACCTATTACTGCATCAGGCTGTGCTTCAACCTCCTCCACGTTAACGTGGTTCACTTGTCCCCTGTTGAAAGGGTTCGGCTTCTTCCCCGAGCTTCCATTGCCATTTCCATTCTTAGCTTCCGGACATTCGGTTGCATAATGTCCAGTCTTCTGGCACTTGCAACAAGTATTGTGGCTCAGATCCCTCTTGGCTGGGGTTGATGGGTTCGTACGGTTCTGTCCGTTGCTTCCTCCGTTCCCATTGCCATTCTTGGGGCCACTATGATTGTGCGAGCTCCCTCCATTGTGATTGTGACCTCCGTGGTTATGCTGAAGGTGTCCTCGCGAGTTCGGGGTAAAACAAGGCTTCTGATGAGCTCCTGTACTGTACTTTCCTAGTCCATACTTCCTCTTACGGCTCTCAATCTCCTGCTGCTTCCCTTCAATCATGAGAGCTCTTTCTACCAACTCCTGGTAGTTGTTAAAAGTTGCCACCATCAACTGCATGCTCAGCTCATCATTCAGTCCTTCCAGAAACTTCTCCTGCTTAGCTGCATCCGTAGCAACGTCATCTGGGCATAACGTGCTAACTTACTGAAATCCTCCACATATTGGCCAATAGTACGTCCTCCTTGGCGTAAGTTGCGAAAGTCATGCTTCTTCATGGCCATAGCTCCTGCTGAAACATGGGCAGTACGGAAAGCTTGCTGAAACTGGTCCCATGTGACAGTGTCAATGGGGTGAGTGGCTGTGTAATTCTCCCACCATGATGCTGCGGGTCCATCAAGCTGATGTGCGGCAAAACGCACTCTCTCCGCATCTATGCATCCTGCAGTGGTCAACTCCCTATCAATCTTGCGAACCCAATCATCTGCAACAATCGGCTCGGTGCTACTGGAGAACACCGGCAGATTCAGCCTAAGAAAACGGGCTAAGTGGTCAACTGGTGGGGGTGGTGGTGGGTTGTTGTTGTTGTTGCCTTGGTTCTGAACTAGCACTTGCATCAGGGCATTCTGCTGCTGAATCAACTTAGTGATCTCCGGTGGGAAAACAAATCCGGTGTCGCGTCTCGGAGGCATCTGATGGGTTTAGAAAAGATGAGAAAATAGGATAGAATGAGATCTAGAGGGAAAACACTACCCATATGCACATGAGACAAACACAATCATATCAGTCCAATCAATTCAAACAAGGCATACAATCGATCTAGAACTATCGTTACAAAGTGCTTGGACTATAATATATACATGGTGGAATACTACTACTGATATGGTGGTCGATTAGAAAAATTGATCGGTCGAAGACTCCATGATATCTACTCCAGCTTCATCAACATAGTCATCATCGCTATCGTCAGGGTCCGAGTCGGTGTCGTCGATGATGATGTAGTTCTCCGGACAAGTAGAATCGTCATCATCTCATCCTGGTGCTGGGTCTCCCATGAATACTCCGATCTTCTTTATCAGGTCGTCATTCTTCTCTACTAGTGCGACGATTTCCTCCATATAATCCTCGAGTGTAGCCTTGAGTTCTTCCTCCAGCTCTGTGATCCTTGTCATTGCCTTCTTCAAATCCGCCATGCCTGAGCACATCTGGTTCTCCTGGCATCGAATGTGCTGGTTTAACTCCTGGATGAAAGAGGCAATCGATCTATCCTTCCTGGTGCTGATCATCTCCCATTGCTCATCTCGGCGCCCACAAATCTGGTAGATTGTATCCTTGAGGTCATTGTGGTAAACTTCTCCAATGCGTCCCATGGTAATGTGAGCTGCCATACTCTTTCCTAGACTCCAGGTTGGTGCATCGAAAGAAAATTCTATGGGCTCAGTGACTGGCGTGAACGTCCTTCCTGGAACTTGAACTTGAATCATCCAACGCTCCTCTTCTGGTAGTGTGGCGTTGTAGGTCCCGATGAAGCTTGGTATTCCAATGCTCAGGTACCTAGTAACTTCCTTCAAGTGTCGTCCAAAAGGTGTATCCTCATTCGGTTGCGCGAACTTGTTCCTTGCATCCGCCATCCTAAAAGAGTGGAAGAAAGGAGAGGAGTCAGAAATGAGAAGAGAGTAGTGATCTAGGGCTTTAGCTTAGTGGTCGTGTCCTACAGTCAGCGTGTGCTCTGATACCATCTTTGTAGCGACCAGACCTCAAACAGTCTAGCCTTTGTGCATCAGTGTCATCCCTGGATCGGTAATGCTGACACGCACAGTACTTATAACAGCAAATAGTCTCAAGAGAGAATTTATTACAACAAATATGGCTTAAGGCCATCTAAATACGATAACAGCGGAAGGCTTGGAATATAAAGCGAGTCCATCAACTCCAACGGCATCACTGAGTATAAGACCACGACCTATGGCACCTTACTCGTCGTCTGAAAAGTCTGCAACATGAACATTGCAGCCCGAAAACGGGTCAGCACATGGAATATGCTGGCAAAGTAACACATAGAGAGTAATGAATAGAATAATGCTACTACATGCACATATGGCTGGTGGAAAGCTCTATGGTTACAGTTTGCGAAAAGCCAATTTTTCCCTACAACAAAGGAATAAATTTTATTTAACTATCATGGTGGTTGTTAAACATTGAGAAGGTACCTCCAACTCAATCCCAATTAAGAACATGATTAAACCAATCAAATTAAATTAAGTAACATGATGATGAGATTCACATGATAATCCAAGAACTAGATACTCAAGATGTCCATAACCGGGGACACGGCTAACCATGATTAGTTTGTACACTCTGCAGAGGTTTGCGCACTTTTCCCCACAAGACTTGATCTCCTCCGTTTGATTTCTCGCACTACATGGTGTTTGGGAAACGGATGACCGAGACACAGTCTTTCAGAAACAATAACTCTTTACTCCGGGTGGACAGTTACACCTACTTTCCCCTACATCTGCTAGCCCACCTCTTCAAGAGGTCATGTAACCTACTCAACTATGCTAGAGCCCATAATAGCTTGTGGCTGCACACGTAAGTTTCTAGCATGAATAGTCTCATGATCCCTTTGAGCCTAGGTGGCGGTCCATAGGATAATCTCACGGGTACTCCGGGATATCCAAAAATACAGGCAACACTGGGTTCCCCAGGTGCCTCAATCCACCCAGATGTGAATTTAAGTAACCACCTTAAGTTGAACCATTAATTAACATCCTCACATCTGTCATGGAAATTCACTCAAACCCAATCCACGTCTACGAGCATAGCATAGCAATATAAGCATACCGTAGAAGTAACTCCCAGGGTTTGATAATAAACAGGGCAATAGGTACTACCTCATCTACTTCCCAAACTCACAATTTAAATCGGATCCTAACCATGCAATTGTTTGAGGATTGATCTAATGCAATAAAACTGGGTAGTAAGAGGTATTTTATAAAATAAATATTTCAGAGAAAAATAATTAAAATCAAAGATCCTCTTTTCAAAATTCGAGAGAAACTCGAATATGAAAATAACGAAATCCCCAACTCTCTCCGTGGGTCCTTGAGTTGCGTAGAATTTCTAGGATCAAAACAAAATGCAATAAAATATGGTATGCAATGATGATCTAATGTATAACATTCCGAATTGAAAATTTGGGATGTTACAATATGAAACTTTTGGAGAACTTTTCTTAAGGAGTTCATTCAGAAACACGTATAGAAACTTTCTTAATGAGCACTCGACAAACGCATTTCGAGAACATACACAAAGTTCCAGCTATGGACCTAGTGCATCATCATAACTGAGGTCTCTTGCATTTCCCTACAAGTAACTGGATCTCATATGGAGATGTTTAGTGAAGTAGAATGGAAAAAATCGAATGCAACTACACAAGAAATAGTCTGTAACTGTCGTTTGGAATCAGTTTGGGGCAGTGTTAAGTGAAACATGGATATCTGACTCATACGGAGTCCATTTTGGCTCCACAAGTAGTCAAAACGTTTGTGACGACCAGATGGATCATAGGATTCTTTCATAGGGAACTTTTGGAGAACTTTTCTTAAGGAGTTCATTCAGAAACTTGTATAGAAACTTTCTTAATGAGCACTCGACAAACGCATTACGAGTACAACGCCATCCTTGGGTATCCAACATTGGCCAAGTTTATGGCAGTAACCCACCATGGCTACAACGTCTTCAAGATGCCAGGTAGCGGCGGAGTCCTCACGGTCCCATGCGAAGAGAGAGATGTGGTGTGCTCCCTTGAGCGCGCCTTCCAAGCCGCTGCGACCGAAGACCCCGACAAAGAAGGCACCCTGTACCCTCCTGAAGCCATCCGCAAGAAGAAGAAGCAGCTACTCCACCCAGGGCCTCAGGAAAGTGGCGTCTCCGGCGGCCCCACCTCAGGATCCGCGCCCACAGTTCGGCCCCTCCCTCCCTCACATAGGAAGGCGCGCCCGGCGCCCTCCTCGGGCAAGGCTCGGGGGCTCTCTTCTGGAGGACCTCAGACCTAGCCAACATCACGAGGGAGGCGCTCGGACACCATGTGGAGGCATGCTTCACCGCACGTTTCCCCTAGAAGGGCACTGGGCGAGGCGCGCCTGGTGCTCAGGAGTTCATCAACAAGGCGACCCAGGAGCTTCAAGAGGCAAGGACCATACGCGGCGACCGCCGCCCACCACCCGGCGTAGCTCCCCATCCTGGCGAGGACGGCGGGCTACACGTCTGCGTTGACATCCCAGGGCTTAACAAGGCCGCATCTCAAGAGCGCTTCTGGCCTTCGCGCGTTGGCCGGTGCGAGGGTCCACCTCACAGCTATGTCCGCATGCCATTTGGCCTGCCGAACACGACTGTCACTTTCCAGCATCGCTTACAGAGCATCCTGGCGGGTCAGGAGGCCAGGCATCACGCAGACCTGGTGGAGATGGCGACAGTCCTCAAGGAACCACCCGAGCCCCCGGAGCCTCCTGAGGCTCAGGGCCCTGGTGGCTCATGAGGAGTGACTTCTTCAGCGCGCACCTTCAGCTACTTCAACACTCCTTCGACAACGGTACCAGGTGACATTTTCCGGTTTACTCAGCTGGGAGCGCCCCTCGGGCTGCATCATTCCCAGGTCGCACGGTCCTGTCCCTGCGGCATGTATCTTTTTGCATCCTTAGCTTACTCTGTCGGGGGCGCCCCTCGGGCTGCATCACCCCCGGGCCGTTCGGGTCTGTCCCAGTGGCATGAATCGTCCTTGCATCTATTTAAAATAGCTTATCTCCTTGCGTGGTTTCCCTACGCTTATCACTTGCCTGATTGCACCTCGCGGCATCCTACACTGCTAACCAATTTCCTATTTGCCCCATGATGAGAGCTCCGCACGTCGGCACGGCGCTTGTGCTCGGGTCCGTCCCTGCAACCCTGACAAATCTGAGAGATCGAGCTCTGGCTCGCGACCCGCTCCATGCACGTCACCTCACCAGGTCCTCAGTGCCCTCGTCTCTCTATGGGACGATCTACCTCTGGGTAGCCAGCGCGATCACGGGCTATGCCCTCTCTTCAGCTAACTTGCAGGAACCTCCAGAGCACTAGCTATAGGTGCTCCCGTTAGCTCGTTCCTCCTCTCATGCGATTCGCTTGCGCGTGAAAGGGGGGCTCCTGAGCATCGCGCCTCAGGGGCTCTTACTGACTCTCCAGCCCTCACCCCCGGCCTTGACCACAACATCGCGACCTGGCATACAAGCAGCGGCTGAGCCTTGCTCGAGGGTCGGGAGCCGAGAACGCAGAGCACTCAGGAGAGCACGAAGGGGGGGAAGGATCTGACGCGGGCCTGACCTGACAGTACCACGACCGCCGATGCACAGGTCGGGCGCGGCTTAAGGAATCAATCCGAGATCGCTAAAGATAAGTCATGCATTCGATTCAACTCGACACCATAGCACAGGATTACTAGTTCTTGCAGCCTGGCTGCGGCGATGCCACCTACCTTTCCTGCCTTCTGGGAGTTGCTTGAATGCTAAAGGGGACCTCCTGAGCATCGCGCCTCAGGGGCTCTTACCGGAACTCGGGCCGCTCACGTCTTGGCCTTGACCACGGCATCGCGACCTGGCATACCAGCAACGGCTGAAGCCTGCCTGGGGACTGGGGCCTGTCAGCTAGAGCGCCAGGCTTCCGCAGGGTTGGAAAGGGGGGAACTGAGCCGAAGCAAGACATGCGAACATAAGCTTTCATAATGGGGATAATGTTAACACAAAAGGCACTACAGATTCTTTACACACACCCGTGGGGTTCATCTCGATTCCTCGCAGGGAACAAAAGGAGAAGAATATCAGAAGCTATACCTACGGGCGTCGTCGCCGACGCCATCATCAATAGTTGGCCACCAGAGACCGGCGCCGGCCCCATCCAGATCAGCGGAAACGACGAGTGGACGCCGCTGATGCGCTCCGGGCACGACGGGAGCTCGGGGGCACGTAACTGTCGTCACTCGTCTCCTGGGTCTTGTCAGGCTCCGGAGAACCGCTTGACTCCCAAGTGCCGTCACTGCTGCTGGAGGGACTGTCGGCGGGGCCGGCACCAGGCGCCGCCCCCCCTGGAGACTCCCTCCCGAGCAGCATTCCAGCCGATGGCCTTCCCCATCGAAGACCCTGAAGAATAACGTGGAGGCGTTGTCGTACTCGAAATGGATGGCGAGGGTGCCCTCCGCGCGGCAGACACGGGCGACCTCGCCCCATCCGCGAGTCATGAAGATCTTGCCCGGGGCGACGACCTCAACCTCCGCCCCCGTCACCGGGGTGCCACACTCGGCGTGCTGCAGCCACAGCTCGAGGGCCCCCCTCGGCGGCATCTCCGCAGCGAAGAACGGCGGGAATCGGATCCACGTGCGCGGCGGCATCACCGCCCACACCATGAATTCACGCGAGGAGCCTTCGGCGTGGGTTCGTGGGGTGGCGGTGCGCATCACCACAGCGTGGCTACCGCGGCCATAGCGCGAGCGCCGCAAGCCACCGCCTTCCTCTCCGGGGCCTTGCGCTCGGACGTACACGGGCAACGGGTAGCCAGGGGGAGGCCGCTCGTACCATGGCCTCGCCACCTCCTGCCTCGAGATGACATCGCGAGGGCGGACCAGCCTCTTCTTTGGCGGGAGCGGCCCAAGCTCTTCGCGGAGGGCTTTTCCCTTCTCGGCGGCGAAGAACCTCCGTATCGGCGCCATGGATGACACGGTGAAGCAAGAGGAACGGAGGAAGAGATGGGCGATGGGGGCTCCTCCCCCCTCCCCATTTATAGCAGGAGGAGGCCAACCGGCAACTCCCACGATCGCAGGTAATGATGGCTTTTCTGCATGCACCAGGGACTCGTCAAGTCGGGCAGTTGCCGAGGCAGCGTGGGGAAGCGGAGACGCCCACGTCCCGTCAATCACCACACGTCAATCAAGGCCGCAGGCGGTTGGGGCCTGCGGCGCTCCGCACTTGACCCTTGGCTTCGCCCCGAAGCCAAGTCCGAGCGCGCCTCGGGCCCGGGGGCTACTGTCGGCGTCCTGGAAACGGGGGTCCCCAGACTTGCCTGCCTGCGGCCCGCGGCGTGGCTCCACTAGCGGCCTGGTACGGCCCATCTTCATCAGCAAGCACTCAAGACCCTCGCGAGGGGCCAAGCCTCGCGAGGTGGATGACACAAGACCTCCTCAGGGGCAACCTCACTAGGCTGGCTCGCGAGGAGCGGAGAGATCAAGGCAAGGGAAACCTCGCGAGGTTTCCATGACATGAGCCATGACGACCAAGGCCAGGCGGGCGCCAGCAGGCGCAGAGTACCAGTTGCCTCTTTGGTGCTAAAGGGGCAGGTGCAGGCGAGGAGTCCCGAGGCATCAGGCAAAGGTTTCCATATCGGTGCAACGAGACCAAGACCAGCATGACGGCAGGATGGAGGTCATCGCGGAGCCCACGATGGCGTCACCACCAGAGCCTTTGGCAGGAGAAGACCACCTTTTGTCAGGATAGCTTGTACTAGCTGTCCCCCTTCAAATTGGCCGTTGTGGGACCCCTTCCCGCCTAAACATTTGGGAAGAGGACCGGGGCCTCTATAAATAGGACTAGCCACCACCATAGGAGGCAACTGATCTTGGATCGGATCCATTCCATCAAGACCATTCTCATCAGCTCATAGAACTCAAGAACACCTCTCCTCCTGAGGCAGTTCACCCTTTGTACTAGTTCATACTCATACTATAAGGTAATCCACCACACCACACTGGAGTAGGGTATTACACCACATCGGTGGCCCGAACCAGTATAAACTCTTGTGTCCCTTGTTCCTTCGGTTCGGCGGGCTAGGCCTGGAGGTCGTTGCGAGAGTGGGCTAGGGGAAGAGAGATCTTCGTGCGCACCCCAGAGTTCGAACCTCAAGGGTTTTGCCGGAACCCGTAATCCGACACTCTCCCCGCTCGTTGCTATGCTTCTCCTAGATAGATCTTGCGTGATCGTAGACAATTTTTTTGAAATACTACGTTCCCCAACAGTGGCATCAGAGCCAGGTCTATGCGTAGATGTTATATGCACGAGTAGAACACAAAGAGTTGTGGGCAATAATAGTCATACTGCTTACCAGCATGTCATACTTTGATTCAGCGGTATTGTTGGATGAAGCGGCCCAGACCGACATTACATGACCGTGTTCATGAGACTGGTTCTACCGATGTGCTTCACACACAGGTGGCTAGTGGGTGTCTGTTTCTCCAGCTTTAGTTGAATCAAGTATGGCAACGCCCGGTCCTTGTTGAAGGTTAAAACAACACACTTGACGAAAAATCGTTGTGGTTTTAATGTGTAGGTAAGAACGGTTCTTGCTAAGCCCGTAGCAGCCACGTAAAACTTGCAACAACAAAGTGGAGGACGTCTAACTTGTTTTTGCAGGGCTTGCTATGATGTGATATGGTCAAGACATGATGTGGTATAATTTATTGTATGAGATGATCATGTTTTGTAACAGAGTTATCGGCAACTGGCAGGAGCCATATGGTTGTCGCTTTATTTGTATGCAATGCAATCGCCATGTAATTGTTCTACTTTATCACTAAGTGGTAGCGATAGTCGTAGAAGCAATAGTTGGCGAGGCGACAACGATGCTACGATGGAGATCAAGGTGTCGTGCCGGTGACGATGGAGATCATGATGATGCTTCGGTTATGGAGATCATGAGCACAAGATGATGATGGCCATATCATGTCACATATTTTGATTGCATGTGATGTTTATCCTTTATGCATCTTATTTTGCTTAATATGGCGGTAGCATTATAAGATGATCCCTTACTAAATTTCAAGGTATAAGTGTTCTCCCTGAGTATGCACCGTTGCTACAGTTCGTCGTGCCGAGACACCACGTGATGATCGGGTGCGATAAGCTCTACGTTCACAATACAACGGGTGCAAGCCAATTTTGCACAAGCAGGATACTCGGGTTAAACTTTACGAGCCTAGCATATGCAGATATGGCCTCGGAACACTGAGATCGAAAGATCGAGCGTGAATCATATAGTAGATATGATCAACATAGTGATGTTCACCATTGAAAACTACTCCATCTCACGTGATGATCGCACATGGTTTAGTTGATTTGGGTCACATGATCATTTAGATAACTCGAGGATGTCTATCTAAGTGTGAGTTCTTAAGTAATATGATTAATTGAACTTTAATTTATCATGAACTTAGTCCTGGTAGTATTAGCATATCTATGTTGTAGATCAATAGCTCGCGATGTAGCTCCCCGTTTATTTTTTATATGTTCCTAGAGAAATATAAGTTGAAAGATGATAGTAGCAATGATGCGGACTTGGTCCGTGATCTGAGGATTTTCCTCATTGCTGCACAGAAAAATTATGTCCTTGATGCACCGCTAGGTGACAGAACTATTGCAGGACCAGATGCAGACGTTATGAACGTTTTGACAAGCTCGGTATGATGACTACTTGATAGTTAAGTGCACCATGCTTTACGGCTTAGAACCAGGACTTCAAAAATGTTTTGAATGCCACAGAGCATATAAGATGTTCCAAGAGTTGAAATTGGTATTTCATACTCATGCTCGTGTCAGGAGGTATGAGACCTCTGACAGTACTTTGCCTACAAGATGGAGGAGAATAGCTCAACCAGTGAGCATGTGCTCAGAATGTCTGAGTACTACAATCGCTTGAATCAAGTGGGAGTTAATCTTCCAGATAAGATAGTGATTGACAAAGTTCTCTAGTCACTATCACCAAGTTACTAGAACTTCTTGATGAACTATAATATGCAAGGGATGACGAAAATAATTCCCGAGCTCTTTGTGATGCTGAAATCAGCGAAGGTAGAAATCAAGAAAGAGCATCAAGTGTTGATGGTTACAAGGCCACTAGTTTCAAGAAAAAGGGCAAAGGGAATAAGGGGAACTTCAAGAAGAACGGCAAGCAAGTTGCTGCTCAAGTGAAAAAGCCCAAGTCTGGTCCTAAGCCTGAAACTGAGTGCTTCTACTACAAGGGATTAATCACTGGAAGCGGAACTACCCCATATAATTGGCGGATAAGAAGGATGGCAAAGTGAACAAAAGTATATTTGATGTACATCTTATTGTTGTGTACTTTACTAGTGTTCATAGTAACCCCAGGGTATTTGATACTAGTCTAGTTGCTACGGTTAGTAACTTGAAACGGGAGTTGCAAAATAAACAGAGACTAGTTAAGGGCGAGGTGATGATGTGTGTTGGAACTGATTCCAAGGTTGATGAGATCACCATCGCACACTCTCTATACCTTCGGGATTGGTGTTGGACCTAAATAAATGTTATTTGGTATTTGCGTTGAGCATGAATATGATTGGATCATGTTTATTGCGATACGGTTATTCATTTAAATCAAAGAAAAATTGTTGTTCTGTTTACATGAATAAAACCTTCTATGGTCATACATCCAATATAAATGGTTTATTGAATCTCGATCGTAATGATACACATATTCATAATATTGATACCAAAAGATGCAAAGTTAATAATGATAGTGCAACTTATTTGTGGCACTGGCGTTTAGGTCATATTGGTGTAAAGCGCATGAAGAAACTCCATGATGATGGGATTTTGGAATCACTTGATTATGAATCATTTGATGCTTGCGAACCATGCCTCATGGGCAAGATGACTAAGACTCCGTTCTCCAGAACAATGGAGCGAACCACTGACTTATTGGAAATAATACATATCGATGTATACGGTCCGATGAGTGTTGAGGCTCGCGGCAGGTATCATTATTTTCTGACCTTCACAGATGATTTGAGCAGATATGAGTATATCTACTTCATGAAACATAAGTCTGAAACATTTGAAAAGTTCAAAGAATTTCAGAGTGAAGTGGAAAATCATCGTGACAAGAAAATAAAGTTTCTACGATCTGATCGCGGAGGCGAATATTTGAGTAACGAGTTTGGTCTTCATTTGAAACAATGTGGAATAGTTTCACAACTCACGCCACCTGGAACACCACAGCGTAATGGTGTGTCCAAACGCCGTAACCGTACTTTATTAGATATGGTGCGATTTATGATGTCTCTTACCGATTTACCGCTATCGTTTTGGAGTTATGCATTAGAGACAACTACATTCACGTTAAATAGGCCACTATATAAATCCGTTGGGGCGACACCGTATGAACTGTGGTTTGGCAAGAAACCTAAGCTGTCGTTTCTTAAAGTTTGGGGCTGCGATGCTTATGTGAAAAAGCTTCAACCTGATAAGCTCGAACCCAAATCGGAGAAGTGCATCTTCATAGGATACCCAAAAGAAACTGTTGGGTACACCTTCTATCACAGATCCAAAGGCAAGACATTTGTTGCTAAAGAATGGATCCTTTCTAGAGAAGGAGTTTCTCTCGAAAGAAGTGAGTGGGAGGAAAGTAGAACTTGATGAGGTAATTGTACCTTCTCCCGAATTGGAAAGTAGTTCATCACAGAAATCGGTTCAAGTGATTCCTACACCAATTAGTGAGGAAGCTAATGATGATGATCATGAAACTTCAGATCAAGTTACTACCGAACCTCGTAGGTCAACCAGAGTACGGTCCGCACCAGAGTGGCACGGTAATCCGGTTCTGGAAGTCATGTTACAAGACCATGACGATCCTACGAACTATGAGGAAGCGATGATGAGCCCAGATTCCACAAAATGGCTTGAGGCCATGAAATCTGAGAAGGGATCCATGTATGAGAACAAAGTATGGACTTTGGTGGACTTGCCCGATGATCGGCAAGCCATTGAGAATAAATGGATCTTCAAGAGGAAGACGGACACTGATGGTAGTGTTACTATCTACAAAGCTCGAATTGTCGCAAAAGGTTTTCGACAAAATTCAAGGTGTTGACTACAATGAGATTTTCTCACTCGTATCGATGCTTAAGTCTGTCCGAATTAAGTTAGCAATTGCCACATTTTATGAAATCTGGAAAATGGATGTCAAAACTGCATTCCTTAATGGATTCTTTAAAGAAGAGTTGTATATGATGCAATCAGAAGGTTTTGTCAATCCTAAAGGAGCTAACAAAATGTGCAAGCTTCAGCGATCCATCTATGGACTGGTGCAAGCATCTCGGAGTTGGAATATACGCTTTGATAAGTTGATCAAAGCATATAGTTTTATACAGACTTGCGGTAAAGCCTGTATTTATAAGAAAGTGAGTGGGAGCACTACAACCTTTCTGATAAGTATATGTGAATGACATATTATTGATCGGAAATGATGTAGAATTTTCTGGAAAGCATAAAGGAGTATTTGAAAGGAGTTTTTGAAAAACCTCGGTGAAGCTGCTTACATATTAAGCATTAAGATCTATAGGGATAGATCGAGACGCTTAATAGGACTTTCACAAAGCACATACCTTGATAAAGTTTTTGAAGAAAGTTCAAAATGGATCAGTCAAAGAAAGAGTTTTTGCCTGTGTTACAAGGTGTGAAGTTGAGTAAGACTCAAAACCCGACCACGGCAGAGGATAGAGAGAGAATGAAAGTCATTCCCTATGCCTCAGCCATAGGTTCTATAAAGTATGTCATGTTGTATGCCAGACCTATTGTATACCTTGCTATGAGTTTAGCAAGGGAGTACAATAGTGTCAAGGAGTAGATCACTGGACAGCGGTCAAAATTATCCTTAGAAGACTAAGGAAATATTTCTTGACTATGGAGGTAACAAAGAGTTCATCGTAAAGAGTTACGTCGATGCAAGCTTTTACACCGATCCAGATGACTCTGCGTCTCAAGCTGGATACATATTGAAAGTGGGAGCAATTAGCTAGAGTAGCTCCGTGCAGAGCATTGTAGACATAGAAATTTGCAAAATACTTACGGATGTGAATGTGGCAGACCCGTAGACTAAAACTTCTCTCACAAGCAAAACATGATCACACCTTATTACTCTTGGGTGTTGATCACATAAACGATGTGAACTAGATTATTGACTCTAGTAAACCATGTGAGTGTTGGTCACATGGCGATGTGAACTATGAGTGTTAATCACATAATGATGTGAACTATTGGTGTTAAATCACATGGCGATGTGAACTAGATTATTGACTCTAGTGTAAGTGGGAGACTGAAGGAAATATGCCCTAGAGGCAATAATAAAGTTATTATTTATTTCCTTACATCATGATAAATTTTATTATTCATGCTAGAATTGTATTAACCGGAAACTTAGTACACGTATGAATACATAGACAAAACAGAGTGTCCCTAGTTGCCTCTACTTGGCTAGCTTGTTTATCAAAGATGGTCATGTTTCCTGACTATAGACATGTGTTGTCATTTGATGAACGGGATCACATCATTAGGAGAATGATGTGATGGACAAGACCCATCTGTTAGCTTGGCATAAATGATCGTTTAGTTTTATTGCTACTCTTTTCTTCATGACTTATACATGTTCCTATAACTATGAGATTATGCAACTCCCGGATACCGAAGGAACACTTAGTGTGCTATCAAACGTCACAACGTAACTGGGTGATTATAAAGATGCTCTATAGGTGTCTCCGATGGTGTCTGTTGAGTTGGCATAGATCGAGATTAGGATTTGTCACTCCGAATGTTGGAGAGGTATCTCTGGGCCCTCTCGGTAATGCACATCACTATAAGCCTTGCAAGCAATGTGACTAATGAGTTAGTTGCAGGATGATGCAT
The DNA here is from genome assembly GCF_018294505.1 of Triticum aestivum. Taxonomy (NCBI): domain Eukaryota; kingdom Viridiplantae; phylum Streptophyta; class Magnoliopsida; order Poales; family Poaceae; genus Triticum; species Triticum aestivum. The sequence continues at coordinate 507,649,675 of NC_057799.1, forward strand.
TAAGGAACGAGTAAAGAGACTTTCCGGTAACGACATTGAACTAGGTATGATGATACCGACGATCGAATCTCGGGCAAGTAACATACCGATGACAAAGGGAACAACGTATGTTGTTATGCGGTTTGACCGATAAAGATCTTCGTAGAATATGTAGGAGCCAATATGAGCATCCAGGTTACGCTATTGGTTATTGACCGGAGATGTGTCTCGGTCATGTCTACATAGTTCTCGAACCCGTAGGGTCCGCACGCTTAACGTTCGATGACGATTTGTATTATGAGTTTATGTGATTTGATGACCGAAGGTTGTTCGGAGTCCTGGATGAGATCACGTACATGACGAGGAGTCTCAAAATGGTCGAGAGGTAAAGATCGATATATTGGAAGGCTATATTCGGACATCGGAAAGGTTCCGAGTGATTCGGGTATTTTTCGGAGTACCGGAGAGTTACGGGAATTCGCCGAGGGAAGTAGTGGGCCTTAATGGGCCATACGGGAAAGGAGAGAAGGAGCTGAAGGGGTGGCCGCGCGCCCTCCATGGCATGTCCAAATTGGACTAGGGAGGGGGCGGCCCCCCCCTCTCTTTCCTTCTCCCTCTCCTACTCCTTCCCTCTCTCCCCTCTTTGAAAAGGAAGGGGACTCCAACTAGGATTGGGAATCCTAGTTGGTCTCCCCCTATAGGCGCGCCCCTCCTAGGCCGGCCTCCTCCTCCTCCCTCCTTTATATACGTGGCCAAGGGGGCACCCCAAAGCACAACAGACAATCTCTTAACCGTGTGCGCTGCCCCCCTCCATAGTTATACACCTCGGTCATATCGTCGTAGTGCTTAGGCGAAGCCTTGGGCCGGTAACTTCATCATCACCGTCGCCACGCCGTCGTGCTGACGAAACTCTCCCTCGGCCTCAACTGGATCAAGAGTACGAGTGACGTCATCGAGCTGAACGTGTGCTGAACACGGAGGTGCCGTACGTTCGGTCGGATCGTGAAGGCGTACGACTACACCAACCGCGTTGACAAAACGCTTCCGCTTTCGGTCTACGAGGGTACGTAGACACACTCTCCCTGCTCGTTGCTATGCTTCTCCTAAATAGATCTTGCGTGATCGTAGACAAATTTTTTGAAATACTACGTTCCCCAACAGCCTGCGAGTAGATGTGGAAGTCGGGCATCGGGGTGCAAGCCAACACGCGGGGCGAGTCGGGCAGCACCTCCGAGGGAACGCGGATGAGCCGGTGCTGGCCGCGGCCACGGCGGCGTTGACGAGGCCGTGCTGGCTAGGGTTTAACCCTAGCATATAGAGCGCCTCGCTCGTTGCCGCCGCGACGCGGGCGCTGGTGACCTCCTGCTGCGCGGTGACGGCAACGGTGGCCGCCTCGATGGCTTCATCCCTCGCGTCCGCCGCGTGCCTCCGACCCTTACTCTTGGCCGACTCCTTTGCCCGTTGTTCGGGCGTCAACGTCTTCTTCGGCTTGGGCGCGGCGGCGGTCTTGCGGGGGGCGCGAAGCTTGCCTTTGCCGGAGGGGACGGTCATCATGCCGGACGAGGCGAGGCCGGCGGCGGCGGTGAGGTCGTCGTCCATGACGGGGGCGGGGGGGAGCGTGCGGGCAGGAGGATTTTTGGGAGAAATGGAGGGAAATGGTGGAGGCTGCCACCAACCAGCGGGCCCGGGGGGAGTAGAAGGCGTGCGCGCGCGTCCGTCTCGTGTGTGTGCCGACGCAAACTGGCTCAAAAATGGGCCGGGAATGGGTCGGCAGGCGGACGCCAAGCGGACGCGCGTCCGTTTGGGTCGGCGCGTTGGGCCGACTTTTGTGTCTCCGCCGACCCAAACGGACGCCAGCGGACGAAATGAGTTGCCCCGTTGAAGTTGCACTAAGCGATTTGCTGATAGACCCCTTTTGAGTTTTGATGATCATACGGAACTCGAACAAGTTACACTCGTATGTTGTCCGGAAAAACTTCCATGTACTCTCAGAGTGCACGCTATAGTTTACAAACTGGGCGCTGCGGTACCAAGCGAGCAACAAAGGAAGCAACAAACTCGTCACGCCCGTTTGCCCTCCTAACGTAACCTGAGCATAGGTGGACGGATCTTCGGTCACGTTCTAGCGTTTCTCTTTCTCCCATACCCATCTGCTGGGCCTGAATATCTGCCGCAGGAGCGCCATCTTGGGGACGTTCCAGTTTTCGACATGCCTGAACAACAACCCAACTGTATCTGTCAATCACCACTCACCAGACTCGCAACACATGGATCTCGTGCACACGATAAGCTCATGGAACAACCGAGTGAGTGAGTACCTGCACACCTTCCCCGACTCGGCATCGAAGTAGTACTCCGTGTACCCGGTTGCTGAAAAGTGAAAAATAGTACTGTGAGACCAAAAACATGTTCGGTACAGGAGCGATGCATTTTGCAGTTTTGCACCGGCCGGGCCGAACGAGGTGTCGATCTGCTGATACAGATACAGAGCGCGTCCTCACGAACTTACCGGAGAGAATGGGCCTCCACGGGAACGACATGACGCAGCTGAAACGCCAGTGCCCGATCGATTTGTCCTGCACCCAGCAGACCCGATGAATTGGCGAAACAACTCACCACTTTGCTGCTGTAAAGATCGACTGACTGACACGGGAAATGTACCTCGACATCCTCCCATCTCGTTAGCTTCATGTTGGACTTCTCCAGCAGTGACCCGAAGTTGGTGCAGTTCCTCTTGAAGCGTTGCAGGCCTCTGAATGAACCCGCCGGGTCGGCGAACTCGCAGTCGTCTTCGTAGGCCCCGAGCGTGAGGTTTCCTGCAGTGCGAACGTGAACAAACCGCAAACGTGCAGCAGTATAAACGTGTAGAGCTCAATTCCTGACCTGTGACGAAGTATGACCGCGCGAAGTCATCCTTGATGGCCTCGGCGACCTGCGCGCGGCCAACGGGCTGGAACTCCGACGGGCCGTCGTCTGTAGCACCGGCGTCGGCCTCAGGAGACGGCGGCCGGAAGAAGGACGCAGCGATGCCGAGGGCCTCGGAGCCGTACCAGGCGGCCTTGAGGACCACGTTGTCCGACTCGGAGCCGGACGGCGTGCCGGTGCGCGGGCTCGCGGACCCGGGTTTTTTCTGCGCGTTCGGCCGGAAACGGCGCCGGGATGGCCGCTGGAGGAGCACGCCGGCGTTCTGGCGGTGATGGCATGTGGGGAGGGGAGTAGCCGGGGCGGGGCGCTGCAAGGCCATTCCTTTTGCCGGAGCTCCGGCCGGGCCAACAGTCTAGGGGCAGAGGAGTGGCACAGGCGCACAGCCACTTGTTTGGCCTTGGCATCTTCTGTTCTTACCTGCTAGACTCTCTTACCATTCGAGTGTGAGGTTGGGATTAAACGCGGGAGAGATGGATTTTCTTCACTCTCGAATGTGTGGTTACAATGACATAGAAGATCTGGACAGTTACTACACCGAGTTTTGAAGCTCACACATTCGTCGAATAGCAACCAACACAAGCGCGCAAAATTCAGACCACGCTCTCGATATTTATTGCAACAACGCCCCAGCTCAAAAGATAATCAGCTTTCCTAGATCTGAGTCTGACTAAGATTTAGCAAAGTCTCGGTCGACGTCATGTTCGTAGTATGTGTAGGAGTTTTTGGGCGTGTTAGGTTGCCTGCATTAGGTACAACCAGGCTAAGTTGGACCAAGAAAAGTGTGTTTGGTTATATACGGGATGGGTTAGCTCGCATCGGCACGAACCTTAAAGCAGCCCAAAGTCTGGTTTGCTGGAAACCCTCAAATTGGCAATTTTCAGCGAACCAGGCTAAGTGCGGCGCAAGATAGTGGGGATGGCGGGAGGTGGAAATCGGACGCGGCGGCGCGGTGCGGCGCCAAATCTAGCCCCCCCTCCCCCCCCCCCCAATTTA
>NC_057799.1:507653787-507658969 GCF_018294505.1 Triticum aestivum
GGTCACCACTACCACTAGGACAGCCACTTCCTCTAGTCTCACCACCGACGGCGGCGGCGGCGACGACTCAGATCTGCGCAAGCGACGGAGGCAACGGATGCGACATCAGCACTATCCGGCAGCAGGAGCTGATGCTCCCCTTCCCGTTGGCCACCGTCGGATCGTCCTTGACTCAGCCATGCCCCCCCCTTTGCCGTCCTCGTCTCCGATGCCGATAAGCAACACCCACTCTTCCCTATGTTAGGTCGGTTGTTAGGATTGATTTCCACATTGCTTAACGGACCCTCAACGTCGACTAGGTTATGGACACACGGATGGGGCTGGTACTTCAGGCAGCAACACTAATAGTTGTGATTCAGGCATGGCTCATGTTCATGCACAGGAGAGTTATTCGTCGTGATGAGAGACATGTCATCAGTTATGCTCCAATGCTTATGCGAGAGAAGGAGAGGATCGCTAATCTGAACTACATCTCCAACTGCATCGACACAAAGGCCCTATGAAGGCTTCGAATGAAAAGAGCGCAATTTGCCAGATTTGTCCAGACCTTCGGGAGCAGGGGATGCTACAAGATAGTATCACGCCAGTGTGGAAGTGCAAGTGACTATTTTCCTCCATGTTGTTGACCATAACTAAAGGTTCAGGGTTATGCACAACATGTTCAGGAGATCAACAGAGACCATCTCAAGGTACTTCAAGCAAGTGCTCTATGATGTTGGGAAGCTTAGAGGAGAGGTGATCAAGTTACCAACCGGACGGACTCCTACTAAGATTCGCACTAGCCCAAGATGGTATCCATACTTCAAGGTGATCACTGACAGTATGTACTTCATGACTTGATATGCTTGTGTTGTTCAAGGTGAGCGCTAACACAATCTTGTATTGACATTTCAGGATTGTATTGGGGCAATAAATAATACTCATGTCACTGCCAGAGCGCTTAGGTCACAAGCTGCGGCATATAGGGGGAGGAAGTACTACGCAAGCCAGAATGTGCTTGCTGCTATTGATTTCGATCTGAAGTTCACCTATGTGCTGGTTGGCTGGGAAGGGTCAACACATGATGCCAACATTCTCAGTGACAGTACGAGTCGTCCAGGTGGCATCAACATCCCCGATGGCAAGTTCTACCTAGAAGATGTTGGTTATGCATGTCGGCCAGGTATTCTTCCACCCTTCAGGAAAACCAGATACCATCTGAACGAGTTCGATGGTAGGAGCTATCCTAAGACTCCACAGGAGTTATTTAATCTCAAACACTCTATCCTTAGAGTTACTGTTGAGAGGGCCTTTGGAGCTCTAAAGAACGGGTTTAAGATCCTAGATCAGAAGCCATTCCACACTTTCCCCACTCAGGTTAAGCTTGTTCTTGCTTGTTGCATTCCGCATAACTGGATCATGCAATATGTTTGTGATGAACTGGTGCCTAAGGAGGAATATGTGACGCCTGACGATGTTGTCAGCTCCGGTCATGGTGTGGATGCATTTGACAACGAAGGCTGAAAGAACAAAAGGATGGAGTGGGCACATGCAATGTCGGATAACAAAGGTCAGACAAGGGTCTGAATAAGAAGAAGAAGAAGAAGAAGAAGAAGAAGAAGAAGAAGAAGAAGAGCAAGAGCAGCCGTAGAAGAAGAGGATGAAGCGGCAACAACAACATAAGAGGAAGAGGAAGAGGAAGAGGATGGACTTCCATCTAGTTAGCATCGATGATGAACTTTCCTCTATTCGGCGATATGACTCTTAATGATGTGTGCTGTCATTTCATAGTAGTTAGGATGAACCGTAATTTGTTCCGTAGCTAGGAGTGAAACTGTTCACACGGTGTGCGGTAAGGTCATCACTAATGAGAAGTGGTGACATCACCTTATGTAGGTTGCAACCAAATAGCATGTCATATGTGCGCATAATGCAACGCGGCCAACCAAACGGCGGGTCAAATTTAGTTCCCTCATACAGCTAACTTATATGCGGGTGTTAGAGTAGGCATTATGGTATACGACTTCTAGTCCAAGTCAATTTTGTACCCCTACCCCAAGTCGGTTTGTACCCTCTTATATACTCTTGTATGCCGCACCAAATCATCAATAAGCAACAGTTTTATTCAGCTTTCATGGTATCAGATACCGGTCCCAGGGTTTAGGGTATGGCTCCGCCAACGCCACCGCCGCCGCCGCAGCCCGGCTACTTCGAGCGCCGGGCCGCACTCATCGCCAAGGCTGCCAACGCCGCGGCCGCTTCTCTCTCGGCCCTCACCATAGCTCCACAAAACTATCCTGCACCCATCCTCGCCGCACCAATATCTCTTGCTGACACAATCTCCGACGTCAGCCCCTACATCCCCATAGTTCTTGATCTCGCCGCCCACAACTACTACCATTGGAGACATCTCTTCGATCTCCACCTCGGCCGCTGCAACCTGCGCTCGCATGTCGCCGCCAACTGTCTTCCCCGCCCCGACGATCCGCAATGGTTGAAAGACGATCTCGCGATCGTCCAGTGGTTCTACACCCGCATCACCACCGAGATCTTCAACATGCTCGATCACGACGGCGCCACCGCTGCCAACATCTGGCACTCCCTCTGTCAGCTCTTCCAAAGCAACACCGACGCTCGGAAAAACGCTCTCCACACTGAGCTTCGCAATATGGTGCAAGGAGACGCCCCGGTGAACCTGTTCTGCCAGCGCGTTAAGACCATTGGTGATGAGCTCCGCGAACTCGGCGATACAGTTAGCGACTCACAGCTAATCAATATCGTCGTCGGCGGCCTCAGCGAAGACTTTGACAAGCAAGCCTCGTTCATACCGATGATACGGCCCCCTCCTACCTTCGCTGAAGTTCGTTCCTTGCTACAACTCGCGGCGGAAACACAAGCTCGCAAGGACTCTCGCCCAAGGTCTTTCATGCTGCGGCTCGTCCTCCTCTGTCGTCTACACAAGCGCCGCCTTCCACGTCGGCTCCTGCCGCCGGGCCGTCCGCATCGTCATCTGTTCAACCGCCCCCAGGCTGGCGTCCTAGTCCTAACTACTGCGGCAAAAACCCTATCTACAGGCCGCCGTCGACTCGTTCGGTTCCGCCTACAACATCACCAGCACCGAGTCCTGCACCACCCACCAGTGCTCCATCTGCGGTTGCATGGCGGCCTCCTCATGATCCTTGGACGGGGCTTGTTCAAGCATGGCCCATGCCCTGGTCCGCTCCGTCCACCCTCGGTGCTCCGCCGGCATACTCAGGTGCCTGGCAACCCGGCCTTCGGCCGCCTACTGGTGCTCCCGGGGTTCTCAACCCCCGACAGCCGGCCAATGCCTATCACGCCGCCCCGACGTATGCTCCTTATGGTCATTACAGCACCGACGGCGGCGCCTACTACACACCTCAGCCGGCCCTGCTCCCGCCGGCACCCCCACCATAGCCGGCCAATGCCTACTACACTCCCCAGCCGGCCCTACTGCCTTCACCATCGTATCCGCCGGCACTGCTTCTGACGCCACCCTCACCTGCGACGCCGAGCTGGGATCAAGCTGCCTTTCTCCAGGCCATGAATAACTTTGCTGCACAAGGAAACTCAGGTACGGATTGGATCTTTGATTCAGGGGCCTCTAGTCATATGTCTGCATCTAGTAATTGGTTATCTTCTTGCACTAAATCTCCTTTCCCTTCCATTATCCTTGGAGATGGATCATCTATTCCTATATATTGTGTTGGTCAGGCTCAACTTCCCTCTTCCACCAAACCTCTTTTACTTCGCGATGTTCTAGTTGCACCCGCCCTCATTAAAAATCTTATCTCTGTTCGCCAATTTACTTGCGACAATCTAGTTTCGGCTGAATTTGACCCTTTTGGTTTATCTGTGAAGGATTACCTGACCAAGGCCGAGATCGCTCGCTTCAATAGCTCCGGTGATCTTTATTCTCTTAATGGAGTTCCTGCCGCCACCCCTCCAACATCCATGCTGGCCTCCGTCGATCTCTGGCATCGTCGCTTGGGCCATCCCAACCCCGCTATCTTAGCTTCTATGCTTAGTGAATTTACCATACCATGTAATAGGGACTCTCATAATTCTGTGTTTTGCGAGTCTTGTCAATTAGGCAAACATGTGCGTCTTCCCTTTAGTTCCTCTAGTTCTTGTAGCACTTATCCCTTTGAATTAATACATTGTGATTTATGGACCTCTCCCATTGCAAGTGTTTCGGGTTTTAAATACTACCTTGTTATCCTAGATGATTTCACCCACTTTGTTTGGACTTTTCCTCTACGCAACAAATCCGAGGTCCATTCTCTTTTCCTTAATTTTCAACGCTATGTGTCTGTTCACTTCTTCCTCCCAATTCGCTTTATCCAATGTGACAATGGTCGCGAGTTTGATAACATTAAAAATCGTACTTTCTTCTTACAACATGGCATCCTGTTTAGGTTCTCATGTCCCTACACCTCCCCTCAAAATGGTAAAGCAGAACGCTCTCTTCGCACCCTCAATGATATAGTTCGCACTCTCCTCATTCAATCATCTATGCCTCCCAAGTTTTGGGCTGAAGCCCTACACATGGCCACCTTCCTTCTAAATATTCGACCTTCTAAAACTAAACCCAACACTACTCCCTATTATTCCCTCTTTCTTTCCCACCCCGACTACTCCGCGGTTCGTGTTTTTGGCTGTCTCTGTTTTCCCAATGCCTACGCCACTTCTGCAAATAAATTGTCACCACGCTCTATCCCATGTGCTTTTCTCGGCTTCTCTGACGAGCACAAAGGCTATCGCTGTCTCGACCTTCACACCGGACACGTTCATGTCTCTCGTCATGTCACGTTTGCTGAGCACATTTTTCCTTTCTCACAACGCACTACTACACCATCCAACACCCCTACCTCCGCAAACACCCCTTCTCCCCGTCCTTTCCAACTATATACTCCCCTACCTGCCGAACACAACTTATCACGACCACCATTAACACCCACCATAGCCAATCCCAACCATACACTCACCCCACCCGAGACGTCCCCAACCCCCCCGACCCCTGCTCCCTCCCCAACACCCCCAGCCCCAACTCCCACTCCACCACCCAGCCCTGCTCCCACTCCACCACCCAGCCCTACTCCTTCGTCCGACTCTTCCGCTGCGCCGGACTCACCAGTGCCCACCTTACCCCCTCGTGCTATTCCTACAGCAGCCCCGATTAATG